>NC_079204.1:30954831-31254831 GCF_026745355.1 Beta vulgaris subsp. vulgaris
AAGACCGAATAGATGTTGTCCTCCCATGATGAATGACACTTCTATCCGACTGCCATGGTCGCCCCAATAATAAAGAGCAAGCAGTCATAGGCACCATGTCACACCATAGCTTGTCCATGTATCCCCCAACTCAAAAAGAAACAAGGGCTCGTTTCTTCACCCATACACCACTCCTCTCATCTAACCAACTTAGTTTATAAGGCATAGGATGGTCTTGTGTAGGTAATTTCGCCTCCTCCACCATAGACAAAGAACACACATTAGCACACGAGCCACTATCTACAATAACAGAAAATACCTTACCATTGACGAGGCACCTAGTTTGAAACAAGTTTTGCCTTTGCTCATGCTCGTCACTTTGTTGTGGAGTAACCATCAAAGCTGTACGCAAAATTAAACTCTTATGGACATCTTCAGCTTCAAATAATGGAGTTCCTTGCCAAAATCCCTCATCCACAACATCCTCCAACTTGTCTTCCTCCCTTTCGAACCCAACAATAGCCATTAGGGCTTGGTGATCTTTGATAGAGACTAAGACTCTATTGGGACACTCTCGTTGTAGATGACCAAAACCCCTACACTTGAAACACATCTTCTCCTTCATAGCTTGCTGCCCTTGTGTCAAAGTTGGAGTCTTGCCTTGGGTGCCGACGCTAGACGCAGCTTCACTACTAGCCTTAGATGCAACGTCCCCCACCCTTGTGCTTTCTACTCTTGGCGCCACTACTCCACCCCCTTCCTTGGACTTAGGTTCTTGCTGCCTTTCCACCTTCTTGGCCAACAAACACAAGTCATCAAACGTGTCATATGGATGAAGTTCCACCAAATCAGCAACCTTCTTCTTGAGGCCAATTAGAAACTTAGCGGATTTTTGCTCATCCTCATCCTTGCAATCACACGCAAGCCATAGCCTTTCAAACTCCGAAATATAGGACTCCACACTCAATTGACCTTGCTGTAGAGAGTTCAATTTGATGAAGAGTTCTTGCTTATATGTCCTAGGTACAAAGCGTTTCTTCATCTTTGCACGTAAATCGGTCCAAGTGGCTAACTCTTCTTTCCCTTCTCTCCTACGCCTATTTTGATAACTATCAAGCCAGTCACTAGCATATTCCGTCAACCTCAATATAGCATGATCAAAATGCTTGTAGTCACCCATGTTCTTATGATCAAATAGACGAGTCATACGCCTCTCCCAATTCAAAAACGAATCTGGACCTTTTAGGCCATTAAACTCGGGAAGATCTCCAAGTTTGATGCCCTCCTCTCTTGGTGAACGTGGCTCATCTCCTTTCTTCTTCTTAAACACCTCCAATGTCAATTGAGTGAGCATATCTTGCAAGGTTTCGTTTTGTTTGGCAAGGGCTTCCAACATAGCATCCCTTTGTTGATCCGCGCTACTGTCTCCCATGTTAACGTCCAATTGTTTGGCTCGCTGCGACTTCGTTACAAATCGGAATGGGCTGAAATTTTGACACAACGTAGCCCTGTATGTTATCTATCCACAGAACCAAAAAAATCCAAATGCCGACATCACACGCGCCCTCACGTGCCACCACAGTGACCTTGCTCTGATACCACTTGATGTGATTCTATGGATTTAGTCGAACTCTTTTGTGATTTTATGAACTTATGTACGAAAGCAATAACAAATGAATGATAAACTCTATATGTTCCCTCAAGAACTAGAGGATTTCTACCTAGCCTCAACTAGTAGATTCACATAAACCACGATCTATGTGTTCTTGATACGACGATCAAAATCAATGCAGCATGCACTTGATAACTTTACTCAAAGTAAACGAAAACTCTCTAAAAACTTCATTAATAAACTCGTGTACTTATATATACACGTTTAGCAAACCCTAAATCTTATAACCTTAATGCTAATAAGATAAACACAACCTAAACAAAGATAAACCTAGAAAACCTAGCACACGCCTAACTTAGGAAATTCGAACTAACTTAGGATAAGAGTTATCATACCTTATCTTATTCCTAACTTGACTCAATGACAAAGGAATTAGACTCCTAAATATAATAGGATTCCTTTATCAATCATACAACTGAAATTAAACACCTAATAAACAATTAAATTACATAGAATCCTAATAGAACTAGGACACTATGTATGAATCCTAACAGAACTAGGATTTGTAGGAAATGACCATATTCCATATGCATCAGTTTCCCTAGTGACTTTGTAGGTCCCCTTCCTTTCTCTTTTTTGTCGCCAATGACTTCCTATCCCTTTGTGCATCTTTTTCTTCATGACAAGCTCGAACCAATTTACCCCGCTCCTTTTGGTAATCGAAAGACTCATCCTCGGTAGTGTGTTCCGCACTCGTATCCGTATGCACCTCCGCCATGTCCCTGAAATTGTACAAACGTACGCATTCATAAAAAAAATTAAAATTAACATTTAGGGGAGGCAGCTGTGCAGCACGACAGTGGGGGAGGGGAGGGGGCTGTGTGCAGGGGCAGGGAAGGGAGGGTGTGCAAGCAATAGGGGGCAGGGTAGTGGGGGGTGTACAGGCAGTAGGGGGTAGGGCCGTGGGGTAGGGCAGTGGGAGGGTGTGCATGCAAGAGGGAGGAGGGGAGGGTGTGCAGGGGAGTGGGGGAGTGCAGTGGGAGTGCAACAGGGAGGGGGTTGTGTGCAGGGGCAGTGGGGAGGGGCTGTGTGCAGGGAGGGGTGCAGCAGGGATGGGGCTGTGTGCAAGGGCAGTGGGGAAGGGCTGTGTGCAGTGCAGTGGGGAGGGCAGCAGGGTGTGGGGAGGGCAGCAGTGCAATGCAGTGGGGGCGGGGAGGGGAGGACAGCATGGTGTGGGGAGGGGAGGGCAGGAGTGTAGTGGGGGAAGGGAGGGGAGTGCAGCAGGGTGTGGGGGAGGGGAGGGGAGGGGAGGGCTGCAGTATAGTGGGGGAGGGGAGGGGGCAGCAACAAGGTAGTGGGGGAAGGGGTGTGCAGCAGCAAGGCAGTGGGGGGAGGGGGGGTGTGCAACGAAAAGGGAGCGAAAAGGCAAAAATATGCCCGAAATGGTATCTTCGTACTCGAAATGCAATCAACAACAGATAAAATCCTATAACTTTACACAGTAGTTACATTATACCTCATATAAGCATGTTCAAAGAGAATTTGGGGTTAAATAACTCAATAAGTACGATTTGGGAGCGAAAAGGCAAAAATAGGCCCGAAATGCCCTTTTCGTTCCTGAAATGCGACCAACAACAAATGCATGATTATAACTCCACAAACTAGTTACATTATACCTCATATAATCATGTTCAAAGAGAATTTGGGGTTAAATGACTCGATAAGTACGATTTGAGGGCGAAAAGGCCAAAATAGGCCCGAAATGCAACCAACAACAAATGCAGGACTATCACTCTACACACTAGTTACATTATACCTCATATAAGTTTGTTCAAAGAGAATTTGAGGTTAAATGACTCGATAAGTACGATTTGGGAGCGAAATGGCCAAAATAGGCCCGAAATTCCCTTTTCGTTCCCGAAATGCAACCAACAACAAATGAAAGCCCTATAACTCTACACACTAGTTACATTGTACCTCATATAAGCATGTTCAAAGAGAATTTGGGGTTAAATCACTAGATAAGTACGATTTGGGAGCGAAAAGCAAAAATAGGCCGAAATACCCTTTTCGTTCCGAAATGCAACCAACAACAAATTAAAGCCTAAAATCTACACACTAGTTACATTATAATCTATATAACATGTTCAAAGAGAATTTGGGGTTAAATCACTCGATAAGTACGATTTGGGAGCGAAAAGCAAAAATAGGCCTTAAAATCACACAATAGTTACAAATTGGAGAAATTACACAGACCTGAGTTTATGTCTCATGATTTATTGACTTCGCCGTTTTTCTTAGGATCCTCAAGTACATTATCCCTTCCTGTGATCTACACGCATATAGTTCTCCGAAATATTCACTTCATCTTCCATAGTAATTTCAGGATAGGTAAAAGGGGGGAGGTCCTCAAATGCATCATATTCTTCCTCATTATCAACATCACCAATACCGAGGATACTCCTTTTACCAGGTACAACAATTGACCACTTATGATCAGCAGGATCAGTTACAAAAAATACTTGCTTGACTTGTGATGCAATTACAAATGGCTCCTCAGTTTCACGTAGACGACTAAGGTCAACAAGAGTGAAACCGCAAGGATCATCGTTTCTTACACAACGTCGATTATCTAACCCACGTGCAACACAAGAGGCAAATATTAAAAGTACAGTAGTCCAGCTCCCATATTTCTTGTATTCGCCCATAATAGTTGCTTTCAGCATGTACAGCGACTTATCTTTCGAGCTTGCATATTGTGTAGACGACGCCACAAGTGAAACACCACTATTTTGTTGCGATCTTGACTTTAGATCTTGACGTTCAGTCCAAAACGTATACCCATTAATATCATAACCCTCATAAGAGCGTACAGCTTCACGAGGACCAAATGCTAACCACTTGACTGTTTCAGGAACACTTTCATCCAAATCATTGAGTACTCGTTTATGAAACCAATCAATGAAAGTCTTGTTATGCATTTGCGTCAATGCCCTCACTCCTTTTCCAGGATTGCTAACACGTAATTCCTCCATATGTTCACTTAAATAAGGATGGACATCTGGTACGTGATGCAATACAAATAAGTGAGCTTGTTTACGCTTTTCTACGGAAGGTGTGATCAATTTTGAACCAATTATACCCTTGCCCTCAAGTCTGCCTCGTGTCGGTCTGTCGGAAGTCCAACATGATCAACACTAGCAAAATACTTAGTCACAAAATTACCGATCTCTTCACCCACAATCCCTTGAATTATACTACCTTCTGGTTGTGCAGGATTCGAACTTTATCCTTCAAAGTTCCCATATATCTCTCAAAAGGATAGCACCACCTCAAAAACACTGGACCACACAGCTTAATTTCTCGAACTAGATGGACAATGAGATGGACCATAATGTCAAAGAATGCGGGGGGAAATACATCTCAAATTTGCATAGAGTTTCAACTACTCTGGCTGCAAGGAATCGAGGGTCGACGGGTCTAGGACTTTGCTGCAATTGAATGAAAAAATGAACACAGTTCTGTAATGGTGTGCCTCACATGCTTTGGAAGTATCCCACGAATTGCAATCGGTAAGAATACTTGCATCATGACATGACAATCGTGCGATTTCATACTCGATAACTTCAACTCACCATTTAAGGTAACAAAGCGCTTCATATTCGATGAGTAGCCAGTAGGGACCTTAATGCCATACAATGACTCGCAAAAAATCCGTTTCTCTGCACGCGACATCGTGTAGCAAGCTGGTGGCAAATAATTCTTCTCCGAATCCTCCACCTTTTTACTTTTCTGAGTTTCATCATCAACCCTTTCCTCCCCTCTTTTCTTCTTCCTTCCGTCCCTTTTCTGAGCCCACAACTCTGGTCGAATCCCCTCTTTTTCCAAGTAAAGTCGTGACGCCTTAACATCTTTTGTCTTGCCCGGAATATTCATAAGTGTCGCGATAATAGCTTCACAAACATTCTTCTCTATGTGCATGACATCCAAACAATGTCTGACCTTTAGATCTTTCCAATATGGGAGTTTCCAAAAAATGGACTGTTTTTTCCATAATCCTGTAGGTCATCAACCTCACTAGCAGGTTTACCAAAGACTGTTTCAATGCCCTTCACCTGATTATAAACTTCAGTACCAGTTAATGGTCTATGGGCAACTTCTTCTTCAACCGTCCCATCGAATGCCTTCTTCTTAAACCGATAGGGATGGTCGCGGCTGAGGAGCCTTCGTGTGCGCATATACACATGTTTGCAGCCCTTAAGGTGTGTAGATTTCATGTCATCTAAACAAATCGGGCAAGGTTGTTTTCCTTTAGTCTTATACCCAGATAAGTTCCCATAAGCTGGATAATCGTTCATAGTACAAAAAAGCATGGCACGCAGAGTGAACATCTCATTAGCATACGCATCAAATACTAACACTCCTTCGTTCCACATCTTCTGTAAATCTTCAACAAGCGGCTGAAGGTATACATCTATGTCATTTCCAGGTTGTTTGGGCCCCGATATAAGAAGCGACAACATCATGTACTTGCGTTTCATGCACAACCAAGGAGGCAAGTTGTAAACCACTAAAACTACTGGCCATGTACTATGCTGCGAGCTGAGATTGCCAAAAGGGTTCATGCCATCCGTACATAATCCAAGCCTCAGATTCCTATCCTCATTACCAAATGACTTATGCACCCTGTCGATAGTTTTTCACTCAGGCGAATCAGCCGGATGCTTGAGCAGACCGTCTTTCTTCCTACGATCTGCATGCCACCTCAAATTCTTCGCATCTCCTTTAATTGAGAACATGCGCTTAAATCTAGGTATTATGGGTAGATACCACAACACCTTGGCTGGTGGTCCTTCACTACCTCCAGCTCCTTCACGCTTGTACCTCGACAATCCACAACGTGGACACTCATGTAAATGCTCATACTCATTACGATAAAGCACACAATCGTTAGGACAAGCATGTATCCGCTCGTACTCTAAACCCAAAGGACACATCAGCTTCTTCGCATAATAGTACGACTTTGGCAGTTCATTTCCATCAGGGAGCATCTCAGCTAAAACTTCCAACAACGATGTGAAACTAGAGTCCGTCCAACCAGCGTTCGACTTAATGTTGAACAGTGTTACACCGCGGAAAGTTTGGTGTACTTTGTACAACCTGGATACAACGGCTTTTCAGCAGCCTGAGACATAGACTCAAAAATACGAGGTCGTCTACACGACTGATCTTCAACCTCGTGTATCATCTCGTCTACCCGATCCCTATCTTCATCATCCAAATTCTCATCCCCTAACTCATCATCATCCTTCTTTTTTCTTCACATACATCATTCTTTACTCCAGAGCTTCCCATATACCTCCCCTGCTCACCATGCCAAACCATACATGGTATTGAGGCCTAAACCCACGGCGAAAACATGCTCCCTAACCACATGTATACTACTAACCTTGCTCACATTTCTACAATCCAAACAAGGACAATAAAAGTCGACTGCTCCAGAGGATGTTTGATATTCTAATGCACTTCTACAGAATTCCGAAACCCCATTCACAAACTCAATCGATTCACGACTACCATACATCCAAGTACGATCCATCTCATTCAAGAAGACCACCTCTAATAATTAAACACAACATTCATTATAATGCATCAATCATTATTAAAGTAACATACACTCACATATTCAAATCAACACGTATACAACAAGCTAAGATAGTCACATGTTCAATTGTATGCATGCAGTCAAAGGTCCTTATCACTCCAACCTAACCCATCCTTGGACGTCTAATCTCACTAGTGAATATATGCCAACTTTTCAATTCTAAGGAAAATCCGGCAGCATTTCCCTACAGTTCTCCAAGTACACAATGTAGATAATTGCTTATCTACATATGTACCCAGAGAACAATGTAGCGAAACGATAAGCCAAGATTTTCCTCAGAATTGAAAAGAAGACACACATTCACCACCTAAGTGAGATCAAACGTCCAAGAACAGTCCCAAACCGGGGACTATTCAAGACTTACTCCTAATGAGTAAGTCTTGAACGGGTATCTAGGCATATATGATGATGATTCAAACAACTTGTAAATTTCATATATAGCTAAATCACATTGCGTTTTCATACAATCTCATATCAAAAAATATAATATACATTATAAAAATACATATATACATCAATATTATCATACTTAATAATTTAACACATACAACTTTGTCTACATGTTAAACTAGTTACCTTTAACACCAACGACGAGCAATGAAGAGAAGAGATATTGGACTTTAATCTTGCCTTCCTTAGCCTCTTCTTCCTACAATTACAAAACCCACATTGCACATTAATCATTTAATTCAATTAAGAAAAACAAAAATAACTTAAAAACAAAATTAATTCACACCTAATTAACCACTCAAATGGTGGAGAAGAGAAGAGAAGGGTAGTGGTGATGGTGGAGGTCGCGGCTGCACGTGGTGGGTGGCGTGCAAGGTGGTGGTGGAGCACTATTGGTGGGAAAGGTGGTGGTGGAGCAGTCGAGTTAGGTCGCGCAAACCCACTGTACTCGAATTATGGTGGGCAGCAGGGGCAGTGGAGCAATGTGGTCGTGGTCGTGGTGGTGGAGCTATGTGGTGGGAAGCAGTGGTGGTGGTGGTGGTGGTGCACTCTTCGCGCAAATATCTCACTCGTGGTGGTGGTGGTAGATTTTCTCGCTCGTAATTCTCTAAGGGAGGGAAGAAAGAAATAGAATTGCTCTTTGGATACTGTACATGCGCGCATTAATTCAATTCCAAAAAAAAATATAACGAAGGGCTGCGCTTGTAAAAAAAAAGCGCAGCCCTACATAACAGAAGGGCTGAGCTTTTTCTAGAAGCTCAGCCCTACTAAGTCAGAAGGGTTGCGCTTTTTTTACAAGCGCAACCCTTCACTTAGTAAGACTGCGCTTGCAGAAAAAGCGCATCCCTTCTGAATGTAAGAAGGGTTGCGCTTTTTATACAAGCGCAGCCCTACTAAGTGAAGGGTTGCGCTTTTCTTCAAAAGCGCAGCCCGTCTGTTATGTAGGGCTGCACTTTTTTAAAAAATGCAGTCCGACATTAAAGAAGGGCTGCGTTTTGAAGGAAGCGCAGCCCTTCCTTTTTTTTCCCCGAGTGTTTGTGAATCGGTGCACTGTTTTTTGCATAGCTACTTTATTTCAAGCACAGTTATATGATCGCATTGAAGATAGTATTTGTAAAGCTACATTAGTAGATAAGCCATAAAAAGTAGATAGGTATTTTGAACTACTAACAATATTTCACTAAAATATTACAAACATTAGGATTACAAACATGAGTGTTGCTACTTTATTACTACATTAACTAATTTTTGTTGCTGCTTTAATTTTTTCTTCAATTGCCTAAGTTCTTCCTTTAGGTTGCTGTTGACAAAGCTTTCCCCCTTTTCCCTACTGCCTCAAGTATGCTTGAATCCTATTCCATGGATGCGGCTACCTTGCTCATAACTTCCTTTGCACCATCTGAAACTATTGCATGAATCACAATTGTAGAGATGAGGATTTGTTGCACTTCTTATTGCATATTTTCTCCTACAAATTCAATAAGAGTTCGCGACCCTTATGTATGAAGAGTCGTAGTTTGAAGAGCATGTATTTGAATGAGAACTCATGCTTCA
Organism: Beta vulgaris subsp. vulgaris; assembly: GCF_026745355.1. Classification (NCBI taxonomy): domain Eukaryota; kingdom Viridiplantae; phylum Streptophyta; class Magnoliopsida; order Caryophyllales; family Amaranthaceae; genus Beta; species Beta vulgaris. The sequence goes on from NC_079204.1 coordinate 30,964,092, forward strand.
TGTTAAGGGTTTCATTTTACATAAGAATGGTTTATAAAGAAACCTGGCAGGCCTTTAATCTTCCTAACGGCTAGTTTTTTATACTGGAGAGAAGTAGCCGTTACAACTGAAACATATTTTAGGGGTATATGGTGCATTAAGCTCCACAATAGGGGAACATCATGAAATAAGTTTTCCACTAATGGGGACCTAACGTCCATTAACAAAAAGGGTAACTAGATGTATTTTTTGAAAAGGTGAGGGGTATATGGTGAATTTGGAAAGTTGAAAGGGTATATGGTGCAAAAAAAAATTATGAGGGGTATATGGTGAAAAAATTCGCTTAATTACGTCGTTGATTTGACTTCGCTCATTTTTGTTCGATTTTTATTTTCATACTGAATTTATGTTTATTTATTGGTGTTTTGATGTTGATGTTTGTGTTTTGTAGTTAATTTTCATTTGACCTAATTTTTTACTTTGTTATTGTTACTTGATTTATGCGCTTTCTTTAGTTTTTCTGTATGTTATGGCTGATTTTGTGTTGTATATAGTGGTTGTTTACTCTTATTCTGTCTTATAGTATTTTTTAGGTCAACTATATTTTTTGTGATAAATAATAATTGTTTATAGTTGTGATGATATAGTATATTTTGAGTTGATATAGTGTGTTTTGTAAATATATAGTGTATTTGTAATTATACTGTACTTCTTGTCATGCAATCCGTGTATTTTTTAATTATATGATTTAGTGTATTTGACATGATAGTGTTGCTGTTTTTTGGCGTACTATTTTGCATGATATAAAATATATTGACATGATATAGTGTATTTTGACATGATGTAGTGTATTTTGACATGATATAGTGTATTTTGACATGATATAGTGTATTTTGACATGATATAGTGTGTTTTGACATAGTATGTTTTTTGGCATCATAGTGTTGCATGACAGTGTATATGGACATGTTATAATGTGTTTTGACATGATATAGTGTATTTTGAAATAATATAGTGTGTTTTGACATGATAGTGTTTTTGATGTGTTTTTTGGCAGCTGTGCATGATGGTGGATATTGACATCATATATAGTGTATTTTGAGATGATATAGTGTGGTTTATTTATATAGTACACAAAATTATCATAATCGATCGTTAGTATTGACATGATAGTGTATTTGACATGATATAGTATGTTTTGATCATGACATATTGTATGTTTGTTCTGAACAATTGTTTTTTGTTGAGAGCACCCTAAACATGATTCTGCTAATCCGTGTACTGAACATCGGGATGGAAGAAGTAATGCTGCTAACGGTAATGAAGGAACTGGTGCAGCTAATCTTAGCTTGTTGGTTAAATTGTTACAGAAAAGGCGGCAAGCAAGAAGAGGGTAAATCATGTAGCTGAGAAGGATACCTCAAAAGCTCCAAAGAGGAGCAAAATAATGATTGAAGCTGAAGGACTTAGGGTAAACCTCTTTAAAACTACGTGTTGTGGTAAGAGGCTTTGGAAGAAGGATTTGGAAGTTGTGTCCCTTTGCCACATTGATGCACTTAAGAGTTTGAAGGGCTCTTTTGTGGTTGGTATTTTTTTTTTTTTTTTTTTTTTTTTTGCTAATTTAAGAGAGTAGATTAATAGAACCACAATTTACAACCAAACCAAACCTAAAAGGAGACGAACCAACTAGGTTGGACCCCCTCCCTTAAGGCTGGTACAACAAGCCTAACTAAGGCCTCTAATTACAATTCATGGAACCACTGATAATCCTTCCTAGACAGTTTCTTGGGTAAGATAGCCCATATTCTAGCTTTTGTGTGTGCTTTCAAGTGATTAACAACATAGTTAACACTAGGAATACATTGTTGCCAGTAGCTAGAATTCCTACTATTCCAAACAAGATATACTAAAGCTGCTAGTCCAGCTAGTAAAACTTGCTTCTGAAACTTGGACCTTCTCCCATTCTGTATGTTCCTGATGAGCTGCTGCAGATCTGTAGAAGTTGATGTGATGCTACTCCATTCTTTAAACTACATTAAACACTCTTTGCTATATGAATAGGCAAAGAAGAGATGATTATGATCCTCCCTAGCCTCTGCACAAATCAAACACATATGTGATTGACTAATGCCATATTGGGCTAACTTTGCAGTGGTTTGGAGCTTTGATTGCATAGCCAACCAAATAATAAACCTGTGCTTAGGAATAGTTAACCTATTCCATATAATTTTATCCCAAGTAACTGCAGATTGCTCCCCCATGAGTTTGTGATATACAGACTTAATGGAGTATGTTGCCATACAGCTAAACTCATTTTGTGTATAGATCTGCTTCAGGTGACCCTTCACCATACATATCCTCTTCCAGTACCAACTAGCCCCTGATGAAGGTTCATATGTCCACCAATCCCTGCCTTTCAGATACACAAAATTAATCCATTTAATCCACACACTATCCTGTTTGGATGCAATAGCCCATACATACTTGCCTAAACTGGCAGTGTTCCAGACAATGATATTCCTGAATCCAAGTCCTCCTGCACTCTTCTGTTTACACACCTGCTCCCATGCTACTACTCCTGATTTGTTGCAAAAATATTTCCCACTCCATAAAAAGGCCCTACAAATCTTATTAATTTCATTGAGGACCTTTTTGGGAAGTAAAAAAACTTGAGCCCAATATACATGTAGGCTAAGCAACACATCATTGATCAACTGAACTCTAGCAGTGTAGGACAGGTTCCTAGTACTCCAGATTCGAATTCTAGTGGTCATCTTGTCTATGAGTGCTTCACATTGGCCAGCATTCACTTTCTTAGCACAAATAGGGACCCTCAGGTACCTAAATGGAAGTGCTTGTTGAGTGAAACCTGATGTCATGGCAACTCTTTCTACATCATGCTGAGTCATTCCACATGTGTAGTAAGCTGACTTGTTTATGTTAGCTTTCAAGCCAGATGTGTCTGAAAAGAGTTTAAAAGCTCTTAACATGAGATAAATAGAAACATAATCTCCTTTGCAACACATGATCAAGTCATCTGCAAAACACATATGAGTGAGTTTCAAGTCTTTGCACTTAGGATGGAACTGAAATTGCTCAATCTCTCCAATTTTTGTCAAAATTCTTGACAAATACTCCATACATATGACAAAGAGAAGAGGGGAGATGGGTCCCCCAGTCTCAACCCTCTGCAAGACTTGAAAGACCCTTCCATACTTCCATTCACCATCAATGAGAAAATTGGAGTAGATACACAATCCATAATAAGTTCAATAAATGCAGTAGGGAACTCCAGTGCTTGCAACATTTCCTTCAAGAACTCCCAGCTTACTGTATCATAAGCTTTTTAAAGATCTATCTTCATTAAACAGCTTGGTTGTACTGTCTTCCTCCCATAGTGCTTCACCAGATCTTGAATAACCATGATGTTGTGGGCTATGTACCTTCCATGTACAAAACCACCCTGATTCTCCATTATCAAGTCAGGATAAACCTCTCTCAATCTATTGCATAAGACCTCTATAACACATTTGTATAAAGTGTTACAACAAGAGATAGGTCTGAATTCTCTTACATTTGTGGGGCAGTTTGTTTTAGGAACTAAAGTGATTACTGTTGTATTCAGTGCCTTTAAAACCTTTCCTCCTTGTAGTACATCTAGCACTGCTTCAATCACTTCATCTCCTACTATAGACCAAGTGTCTCTATAGAAGTATGTTCCAAATCCATCAGTGTCTGGAGCTTTATCTCCAGGGATTGAAAACAAAGTTGTCTTCACTTCGTCTCTGGTATAAGGAGCATTGAGGAGAGATTTATGAGCTTCAGTAACCATAGGCCCCTCCTTTATTAATGCTATATTCACTGACTTCCTAGTTTGACCATCTGCATTCAACAGCTTTTCATAGTATTTAAGAAAAGCATTAGTAACAGCTGCAGTTGTGTTATGCCATTCCCCATGCTCATCATATATGTTGTATACTTGATTTCTCACTCTTCTAGCTTTAATACTCTGATGAAAAAGCTTGGTGTTGTCATCTCCTTCCTTAATCCAAGCTAGTTTAGCCTTTTGAGCTAAAAACTCCAAGTATGCAGTGTGCTTCAAGTGATATTCTTTCACTGCTGTAAGTTCAGCTGTTGCATAAGCTTCTTCCCCTGGGTGTGCATGCATCAGTTCTTGTGCATGTACCATTCTAGCATGAGCTTGTAATTCTGCTGCTTGGATATCTGAGAAACCCTCCTTGTTTAGTTCTTTTAAAGCAAGCTTCACCTTCTTCAGTTTCTAGACTACCTTGTAAATTTTTGTACCTTAAATAGTACCATTCCAAGCATCCCTCACAATTGATTCAAACTGAGCAGAAAGCCTCCACATTGTATAGTATTTGAAAGGTTTTTTACCTTTTGTATCCATAGGGTACACAGCTAATACCGCTGGAGAGTGATCAAAGTCTCCTTCAATCTGAAAACAAACCTCAACTGATGGAAATGCATCCTGCCAAGCTTGATTAGCCATTACCCTGTCAAGCTTTGAGAAAACTCTAGCCCTCCCCTGTTGCTTATTGTTCCAAGTGAAGAAATGCCCAAAACTTTTAATATCCTCTATAGCACAAATAGTCATGCATTCCCTCACCTCCATCATTTCATTCTCCCTCACTTGAGAACCCAATCTTTCATCAGCATTCAACACATAATTTATATCACCACACAATAACCAAGGGTCTACAGTGTTCAATGATTTCAAATCTTCCCACAATTCAACCCTTTTATGTCAATCATTATATGCATAAATGAAAGTACAATAAAAGGTTATACTACCACTAACAGGTTGCAAGTAACAATGCATCAATTGACTAGTTACTTTAAGTATGTTTACCTGAAAGCTCCCAGGATTCCATGCTAAGATTATCCTCCCTTTATCAAGATAATTAGAATTGCTTCTAAAACACCAGCTCTGAAACATTTTCTGATACAATATCCCCATATTTCTAGCTTTTACTTTCGTTTCCAAGAGGCTAACAACTCTAAAAGCATATTTGTGAATAAAGTTCCTCACATCAGCTTGCTTATTGGAGCTATTCAGCCCTCTCACATTCCAACATAAGAGTCTATCCATTCACATCAGGGGGCTCTCCCCCTCCTTCTCTTCTTCTCTTGCTTTGTTGGACTCCTACTCCTCCTTGATCTTCTAAAACCTAAAAATGGTTCTGAGTGTTAATCTGGTTTACATCAGAAACCCTGACTCTGATTCGCTTCAATGCTCTCTGAGAACCTTCCTGATCTACTTCTGGTTCTGAAGGTTGCAATGGAGCACATACCGGCATCTCAGCATTCTCCTGTACAGCTGGTGGAGAACCATTAGTGACATCCACCTCAACAGCCTTAGGACCCTTAGGAACCCATATCTTCTTACTTTTCTTCTTCCTACATTCCTGAGCAACATGTCCAAATCCATGACAATAGTCACATTGATTAGGCAACCATTCATATACTACAGGAACTTTAGTGAGACTTCCATTTTCATTCCAGAAATGTACTGATTCAGGCAATTTTTGATCAATCTTGACCTCTACTAGTACTCGAGCATATTGCAACTTATCTCGATTCCTAGTGTTTTCATCCCTCTTTATCGGATCCTCAATCTGTGAAACAATCTTGTGAAGAGATTTTACTCCCCAATACTTCAAATTCAGCCTCAATTGTACCCATATAGGCAGAGTTTTAATCTCTTACTTCTCAAAATCCACCTTAGAAGACCATGGTTTAACAATCAATGGTTTCTTGTCGAAGAAATAATGTCCTGCCAATACATTATCCCTCGTATCCATGGCTGCAAATCTCACCAGATACACCCCTTATTTATCAGAGCAACCTTATCCACTTTAAAATTCCTCCAGATTCGCCTAATAAATCCATCCATCACCTAAATAGGAAGGTTAGCTCCTACTACATAGCATACCACATAATTCCAATAATCTATCTCCTCCTAGATATCCTCCAATTCTATACGCACGAGGTTCAATTACTGTTTTATCGATCATTTTATCCTCAGATTGAGGTTGATCTATACCTTACCAACCACAGATTCTAACATATTATCCTCCAGTTCATCTTCTACATCTACATTATCAAATTGCTGTAAAATAGGTACCTCAGTTGATCTCACCATATCTCCTGATTGAGCATTTCTTCCATTGTCATGAATGGATTGTAACCATTCATTAAATGTGTGACGAATCTCAAAGTGTTGTTGCAATTGTTGTAGTGAGGTTTTTGGCGTCAAAATCTCACCCAAACCAAAATCCAGGGCTCCAATCCCCATAATCTCATCTAATGATCGAGTACGTAATGCTTGTGAATCCGATGTAGGACCTTTCATTTTGCCTTTCTGCTTCGCAATCAGTTTACCTTGAGATTTCTCGCCTGAAGATCTTGCCATGGCGACGGCGCACGATAATATTATCGTGCACCGAGAGAAAACTTGAGGAAGAAGTTTTCCAAAGCTCCACCGACTTCTAATGTATTTGTGGTTGGTATTCCTTCTTCTTCTAATAATCCTTCTGAAGATGATCTTGACAAAATTTTGTTAAGTTCAGTTTATCTGAAGTACTTTGATGAAATGGTATAATTGCATATGCTGTGAAGGATTTGCCATCTGGTTGGGATGAGGTTTCTAATCTATCTACTACCCCATTCCCTAGCTTTATAGTGACTCAAACGAGTCAGAAGACCAATGATATCATCAACAACGTTTTTTATGATGCAAGTTACGAGATGTCTATGGAGGAGAATACATGGACTTTTTTCTAAAATGATTTGTCTAAGGGTCCAGCCAAGTCAACTCTAAGGCTGGATCATTATGCATTGAGAGTGCTTTCAGTCATCTTTCAAAGATGATGAAACATGTTAAAAATGTGATAGAAGATCTAGATATATTTCTAAGGGAGGTTGTTGATTATTGTTCTAAAACACAACATCCTTTAGATGACACGTAAATTTTTGAATGAAATTTGTTTAATGTATCGTTTTTATTGAAAATATTCTTACAATTTGTATTGGTTGTTGCAATGAAGAGCTCTTTAAGCTGGATGAAGTGTTCTTTTCTATTCCTCGAAGTGAGATTTGGATGGTTGCTAGTGAGATTTAAATGTTTGAATTAGTTATAGATAATTGGGAAAGAATGATGAATATCAATGAACTCAATCTCTCTTCTCCACCAAAAAAGTTTTACTTTACTTCTTCTCATAGTGTAAGAACTTTTTGCTATATATTTTTATGTGGTTGAATTCTTTATCTTTGCATGCATTATTTATTTTATAATAACATGAGCTCTTATGTTGCAGGTTGCATTATTAAATGTGCTCAAAGATGGAACTAATGCTAAACGCATCGATGATTTGATCACATGCTGGAAGTTTTAAATTGAAAAGTTGAATAGTATTCCAAAACTGGATTCTGGTGTTGAATTGGTAAGACAAATTATGTTTTTGAAATTATGATGAAAGTATTTCTTAGAAAAAATTAGAGGTGATCTTTTTCGCCCGACCCGGCCCGATTTTGGGCCGGGTTTTGGGCAGAATTTTTCGGCCCGCGGTCGGGCCTGCCCTGAATTTCTTTTTCCTTTGGGCGGGCGCTTCGGGCATGCCAAAAATACTTTTTAGTCTATTTTTTGCCCCATTATGGCTCGAATAGCCTGCTAATTTTGGCCCAAAATAGCGGACTTTAGGCACAAAAAATTGGCCCGAATTTTGGTCGGCCCGTCCCGGCCCGACCAATGGGCAAATTTTTTTTATCGCGGCCCGGCCCGGTCCATGATCACCTCTAATATAAATTCACAAATATATATGGAGCATGATATAGTGTGTTTAGATATTATATAGTGGCTTTGTTTATGATATAGTGTATCTGTGCTACAGATAGTATAGACAAATATATAGTGGGTTTGTATATGATATAGTGTGTTTATATATCATATAGTTGCTTTGTTTATGATATACTGTCTTTTGTGCTATAGAGTCGATACAAATATATAGTAGGTTTTTATGTGATATAGTGTCTTTTATATATCATATAGTGGCTTTGATTATGATATAGTGTGTTCTGTGTGCTATAGTATATATTATTAAATATGTTATAATTATTTTTATTCTCATTTGGTGAGTTTATACTTCTATTCATTTTGTAGGTTTTTTCCCCAACTTTACTTAAAGGAGCTAATCATTTTGTTCTGTTTGTGCTAGACACAAAGAAATAGGCTATTTTTATATTGATAACAAGATTTGGGATGATGATGAGGAATATAAGAAAATGATAGTGACTCTCAATTCAATCATTGTTGATGGAGTTTCAAGTCTTTTCCAATATTATAGAATCCCACCATATGAAGGTGATGATATGTGTGTTTGGGAAACAACAAAAGTGAAAGGAAGCTGGAAAAAAGTTGCATATGATTTAGAACGTGGAGCGTATATACTTGTCCTTATGTTACTTTTTGACAGCTCAAAAAGGTTTGAGTGCCCATATCTGGATGATGTAAGTATAGTTATGTTTTTTTTATAGTTTCTTACTAATTTAATTATTTCGATGAGAAGATTAAGAAAGCAGGAAGAGTCTCCTTGTATGGTTGCATGGTTTTATTTGATCTGAATAAGAACAGAAGTGTGCTTGTGGATAATGTGATAAAATCCAGATCAAAGATCATCAGAGACTGTTGCTTTTATTGAAGAAAATGAAAGGAATAACGTCGAAGAGAGCAAGAGGATTGAAGAGGAGTTGAAAAAAAACATGAAAAAGAAACATAACACAAAGAACAACATGATGAAGTTGGAGGTGGGAAAAAGAAGACAACAAAGAAGAAGTTAACAATCATATATTGAAAGTAGAACTACTTGATGTACTTGATTTTAGAAATAATGTTACTAATCTAACTTCAGTAATAGTGTGATATATGTAAGTTATTATTGGGTTGATTCAATAGGTTTGGTTTGACAATAGGTTTGTGTTGATATAGTAGTTTTTTGTTGGTACATTAGGTTTTTGTTGCTATAGTAGTTTATATGATATAGTTTGTTTTTAATTGATATAGTGTGGTTTGTGTTGGTATAATATGCTTTGTGTTGAAGTCATATTTTGATATACTTGATGGTGTATTGGAATTTGATATAGTGGGGTTGTATGTGATATAGTCTGTTTTAATGTGATATAGTGTGTATTATAGTATTTATGTCTTGTAGTGTCTTACAAAAATTTAGAATAATGATCCCTTTTGATATAGTGTAGTTTTGACTAATATAGTGTTGTTCTATATGATATTAGTGTAATTTTTTCATAAGAATATGTTTATATAATGTACTTCATAACCATATAGTGCACCATATTTTAATATAGTGTACAAGTCCTATTACAAACTCAAATCACTAAAAACATTACATAGTTCTCTTGATAAACAATTTTAGAACAGATGTTCTTTTGGAGTTATTCTTTCAAACTCTTTGTGTCTCTAGCTGGTTCTATTATGTGGCTCGCTCTTTAATATGAGGTTGTAGAACCTTGTGGCATGAATGTGTTAGTATTAAGTAGACAAATATATATAGGCTTACTATGTGATATAGTGTATTTAGAGAGCATATAGTGGATTTCTTTATGATATAGTGTATTTTCGTGTGCTACATTTTGTACATGTGATATAGTATCAGACAAATATATAGTGGAGTTCTATGTGATATATTGTGTTTATATATCATATATTGTATTTGTTTATGTTATTGTGTTGCAATAGTGTCAATTCATATAGTTTTTGTGTTTATCATATAGCATATTTCTTTGTGATATTGTATATTTTAATATGATATAGTGTATCACTGTTTGTTATACTCTATAAACTAAAATTGCAGAATTACATACCTCTTTATCATGTGTAGTCTCCATGGTGTGAAGCTGTTTATTATTTCTCCCTTTTCTCTATTTTCATTATCAAATTTCTCTCAAACTTTTTTTTTTTTTTTTTTTTTTTGCAAATCTTGTCCACCTTGATGATATGTATTTCTCTGTTATTTTTTGGACAAAATGCAAGTGTAGAACTCTTATGGCATGAAAATATAACCAACCTGATTCGTCAACATAGCCTGGGTTTTGAGGTTGGGAAAGCTTGTCAATAAGTTTATATAGTTGGTTTTTAAAAAATATCTATTGCTCATGCAATAGTTTATAACAAAAGTTATAGAAATCCACATAAACATCAATACCTTTTTTATTCCTTCTATGATTGCAACATTTTGGTCGTGGAATATAGTTTCTGGTCATTTAACTCTCATTGACTTTTTGAATGTTTCAAAAACCCATTCAAATGATATTGTTGTCTTATCGCCGAGAAATCCACATGCAAACATTGTGTTTTTCCAATGGTTATTAATTTTTACAAATGGTGCACAAATGAGATTATACTTATTTGTCCTATACGTAGTATTTAAAACCATAACATCTCCAAATATTGTATAGTCCTCAAGCATCATAAAGTCTCTCCAAAACAAGCAGCAAACCTTTTCTTCGTCATTCAATCTTACTCTAAAGAAGAAGTTACTATATGTTTGCATATGCTCATAAAGGTTATCAACAACACTTTGTGAATCATTTCCCTCAATTGGTTTTATTTTGAGTTTATAGCAACAATTGTAGTGGTCCTTCACCGAATAATGTCCCAGTACATCTTCACCACCAGTTTCTGTACTCATGTATCTGAATGAATCAATTGGTCCTCAATCCACAATTTTGCATAGCTTGTATTGTTTGTTGCTTTGGATCATTCATTTGACGCTCAGATCTATGAAGATAATTTAGTGATTCTCTTGTAAGTGGATGATTGTGTTTTATAACATGTTGCACTATCTCATAGTGTCCTTCAGGGCTCATCATTACGAGCCAGACCGGGAGAGTTGTACCGAGGAAAAATTTCTCTCGGGACTGAAAGGTCGGACTTCGGCCGATCGACGAGTTACAGCAAGAGTTGTGTGCTTCGGACCCGGCCAGGCGAGTTGCAGTGAGAGTTGTGTCTCTCGGGCCCGACCGGCGAGTTCGAGCGAAGGTTGGAAGTCTTCGAATTCGATTTCCCCTTGGATTCCTTCTTTATAACCCCCTTTTAATTGTGGTTTATGGATGAATATTATTTTATTTATGTTAGTCCATTATTTCTCTAGATTATGGGGATTATTGATCCTTCATTATCATGAGTTTAATTGGATTAAATAAAATCATTGGATTCCTTTGAGCCCTTTGATTTCTTTGGGTGGGTTATCTCTTCCTCTATTTCTATAAATCTGATTTGTAGTTATTACATCACTATGTAGCTTTCTCTTTCTTTACTCTCTTTTGAGCATAAGGTCTAGTAACTCCATGTCACACCCAAGAGTGTCATTGTGTGTTGAGAGTTGTGTAAACCTTAGGGAACAAATTAGTGAATCTAAATGTGCATCTCGATTGCACTGAATCTCGTTTTTAAGGCAGTGTTTTGTTTACCAGGACACAACAATTTTTATAAGTTTTGATTGTTCTCTTGTATTAAATTTGGCCTTGAAAACACTTATTACAATATCTACGTTGGCCTGGATACCTCAATGGAAGGTCAATAAAGAAGGTAAACCCTTATTTTCTTTTTGCTAACTTGTTTTTTGTAGTTTTGGTTCATTCACATTGAACTCACAATGACAGTTACAAGAGTATATTGATTTTATTTCTTAATTTGGCTAAATACATCTCAATTCAAACTTAAAATTTTGAATAAGTTTATTCCTCATTTCAAAATTTGGAATAAGTTTATTCCTCATTTCCTTGTTTAAAAAATCCAGGTGCCTTTTTTTCTTCTTCAATTTACAATTCATCACCATACCTACTAATATATATTTTAGGAATCCATATTTTCTCTAAAAGGATATAAAATAAAAATAACCACTTAATAAAAATAAGTGGTTTCTTTAATATTTGTGATTTTAAGGATGTGCAAAAAGACCATATATCTAAAAAGGTTTGTCTTTTATCGTAATATAAGAGACCTCTTATCTAAGAAGTTAGGTATTTTTTGCTAAATAATCACTTATGTCATCAAAGTGGTATGTTATGGGTGCTCACTTTGCCCATATTTGTAGTAGTGTTATTTCTTCAATTGAAACATTTTTCATTTCAAATCTCACTTATAATTGTCTTCAATTTTCTAAGAATAGTGCATTGAATAGTGCTTTGAAGGTGATAACTTGTTCCAAAAGCTTTCCAACGATAGGTCATATACCCAATTCGGCTGAGAAACAAGAAAGTTATGACTGCTTTGCGAAGAACTGACGAAACTGTTTCGTCTTGCGCCTCGCCCGGGTAGGTCGGGAGGATCTCCCCCAGGCACTTTCAATTGGGAGCGCAAGCTGTTTCGGAAAAGCGAAATCCCGCCCGGTCAGGCAGATTTCGCCCGGGCAAGTCGGCCGGTTCGGCATTTTGTCCGCAAAACGCATTTTTGACGCGGGAGCATAAATAGGTCATTAACTTCATTGTTTTATACGACGAATTAGACTTAATTCTGTCTGTAATCTGGTTTTTCTCATATAATAAAATATTCTCTCTCTCTCTGCCCGTGGACGTAGCCAAATTGGTGAACCACATAAATCTGCTATTTGATTTTTCATTGTTTTGCATTCATTATTTCTTTCTCTCTCACGTCTATCATAACAAATTGGTATAAAGAGCTTTGTGTTCGATCTGTGTGAGAAAGATGTCTGGGATGAATGTGAAGATTGATAAATTCACTGGGAGGAATAGTTTCAGTCTGTGGCAAATCAAGATGCAGGCTTACTGAAGCAACAGAGATTGTGGGCAACGTTGGCAAAGAAGGCAACGGAGTCAATCACCGCTGAGATTTATTAGGGGTAAGGGACAAAAGAAATACGGTAAAAAGAACTTTAAAAATTCAAATTCTAAGGGTCCTAAAACTACTGATGTCTGTAATTACTATAAGGAAAAGTGGCATTGGAAAAATGAATGTCCTAAGAAAAAGAAGCAGCAGGACAAGAATGAAGGTTTTGTTGCTCTGGCAGAAACTGAAGGTAATTCTGAGGAAGATCTGGCCCTATTTGTTAATAACCAGTCACATTGTAGGGATGTGTGGATTCTTGATTCTGAGGCATCGTATCATATTAGTCTATGCAGGGAGTGGTTTTCAACTTATAAGAAGATAGATGGAGGCAATCTTTTTATGGCCAACAATGATGCCTGTAAAGTAATTGGAATAGGCTCTATCAGGGTGAAAACTCATGATGGTACATTCTGTACCTTGAACGAAGGTAGGCATGTTCCATTAATTACAAAGAATCTGATGTCTTTGAGTCTTCTTGATAGCAAGGGTTTCAGTTTTCAAGGTGAAGGTAGAGTTATGAGTGTCTATAAAGGTTCAAAGGTGGTTTTGAAAGGTATTAAAAATGGTACCTTATATATTCTTCAAGGTTCTATTGTGACAGGTTTAGCTGATGTTGCATCATCTGAGATTCACAAGAAGGAGTTGACCAAGTTGTGGCATATATATGATGTTATTTCCCTAGAAACACTACAAGAGGGGGGGTGAATTGTAGGTGTAGAAATAAACGTAACTTTTTGCGGAAATTAAAACTTAAACGAATAAACAAGCTAAAGGAACACAAGGGATTTTTACGAGGAAAAACTTCTTGGGCCCAACAAGAAGAAACAACCTCGACCACTAGGGATTTTAAACTCAACACTTTCACTAATTAGGCCAAACAACTCTGTTACAACCTAATTCTAACTCGAGCCCTACCTTGAGTTCCTAAACTCAAGTTCCTGAACCACTGTTCCCTTAACAGCAGTTCCTCTCAACTTCACTCGAAGTTTTCTCACACATACAAGCTTCACTCAAAGCCTTTCTCTTACAGAACTTCACTCAAAGTTCCCTTACCCCAAAAACCAAAATACAATTGATCGAAATAAGCTTAGTGGAATTAGAGTAAGAAGGCAAAGAACAAATGGCTATTATGAGAGAATGAAGGCACTGACACTTAATAAGTTAAACTCACTTAATTACTTAGTCAGACACAATTTGGAACTTATCTAGACTTCTATATTTATAGTGTTAATCATGAAGAACGTGGGATTAATGTTAGAGTACACGTTTTAATCCATTTACCCATGATGTTCCTTCCCCTAAGGAACACGTTTTACATCATGTCCCATGATCCCATGAACTATAAATGAACGTGGATAAAACAGCCATTACTCCTAAATAATAGGAGTTCCTTCAACATTATCCGAAAATCAGTTTTTATAAACTCTTTTTATCTTTAAATCTGAATTTCTAATCTTTAAGAAAATAATATCTTTGAAATAAAATCTTTCTAACAACCGGATATTTATTTTCTTATTTTCCGAAAAATAAATATCTTTTCCAAAACAGATTTTCTTTTTAAAACTGATTTTATCATTTGAAATTAGAAATAACTAATTTCCTATAATCTAGGCATGACTTACTCCATTATCTTTTAACCGTTACACTAAGTACACGCCTAAGTCTAGTTCCTTATATTAGTTCAGTTCCTTTAACATATTTACTAAGTGCCACTGAGTTTGTTCCTTACAGAGGAACAAACGCTTCATTCTCAAATATTCTGCCACAGTTCCTTACCATTCTTTCTTTGTTCCTTTACATTGGAACTAGAAAATAAAACGCCTAGCTTCTATTATTCTTGATCCAATGCTTGCTCCAGTATCAACATAGAAACTTCTTTACTTAGCCTTTGAAATCCTCTCTTGACTTCTTCATTGACTTGTATTCTCCCAGTTCCTTGCATTGATACCTTAGACACCATACACTTAAATAATTCATTAGTTCACTACTTAGTTTGTTCCTTTGTTTCTTTGTCATTATCAAAACTAGGGTTCAACAATTTCCCCCTTTTTGATGATGACAACAAAGGTACAAACTAAGGAAAATAACAAATAATATAAGTGAATGAAAATAAAAACATAAAGAAGAAAATGAAAAATAAAACACAATATATGAGTAACTGAAGTTTTTTATTTTTCATTTACCTTAACCTATTTTTGATTTTTCATTTACCTTAATTTTTTTAATTTTTTCAACTTTCATTTTTTAAGTACAGTTTGTTCCTTAAATCCTTTTCCCCCTTTGTCATCCTCAAAAAGAATAGACTCTGCATGAATTGATGAATTGATTTAACACCTTAAGACCAATATGCAAGCACCATTAGTGGTTAAGTTAGAAAATCAAAGAGTAAACTTGCTCAAACATCAATCACATAATACTAGCCATTCCAAGGAAGAAATTATGCAAAGCATTTAGAAACATAGACAATATAGCAAAAGTCATTAATTTTATATAGCACTTGTTCCATAACAAAACAAAGAAAGAAAAGAAAAAGGAAGAAACAAAAGTTGTGTTCCTTGATGAAAGAAACAGGAACAACAAAACAACAATAAAAGAAACTAAGAAAGGGAAGGGGAATGGTGTTCCTCTACAACTTCTTCTTCAACCACATCCTCCAACTTTTTCATCACCACCCCATGATGTAGTTCAACCTGTTCCTTCAGCTCCTCCAAGTACGAGCCATAGTGTCCATCTTCTTTTGCTGCGCAACCACGGTATCACTCAATTTTCATAAGACTTATCATAGTATCAGTTTTGGCATCCAAAGTCCAATGAAGATGATTGTAAAATTTTATCATATGTTGTGCAGGAAGGCAGACTTCATTAACCCAGTATGTCATCCGGATTTTCCTGTTCCTTACCCTTGGAACTAGAGGCAGATGGGGGATGTTGTGAAGGAACTGGGGAGGTTTGAGTGGAAGGCTCATCTGTTCCAGGAATGGAAACAGAAGGTGAAGGGTGATAAATGGGAGGAAGAAATGGTGGTGTGGGTGGAAGAGTTGTGGAGGTGGAAGCAAAAGGATTTGGTCCTTTTATTTCATCCTTCAACTGCTCAAAACTTGAAGGAACAGAGAAGGACGAAGGTGAAATGGAGGGTATTTTTGTGAAAGGAACAGAGAGTTTGGGAGATGGTGGAGGTAGTGGTTCCTTGAGAGTGAGGGTACCTGTTCCTCATTATCCGAAAGGACTAAAGGAGAGTCCTCATTGGAAGGAACAGGAACAGGAGCAATTTTTCGACGAGTGCTCTTTCTCACTCTCAAAGGAACAGAGGGTTTAGGCTTAGTGGCAATGTGTTTGCGCCTCTTAGGTTTTGTTCCTCCGGTTAGGAACAGGACAGGTTATCCAAAATTACATCATTTCTCTTCTAAATCTAGTTGAGGCAGTTTTCTTTTTCCTGAGGAACTGGAACCATTTTCCTTGAATGAGAACACCTTCTTGGACAGACAACCAAGTCCATTTAGGGTCTTCTCATTCAAGATGTTCCCTTGTTTGATCCTATGTGGTCCAACCGTAAGTCTTACTTCAAAGTGATGAAGTAAAGAAGTTATAAGGCACCGTACCAATACACAATGTTCTCAATACAGTGAGTTAAATGTTGAATGAAGAGGGAAGGGAAAGTTGATTTGTATGTGGTGGTCTAAGCAAAACATGTAACACATATCCAAGAGACCCACTTCATTCCTCTTTTCAGTTCGAGGAATGAGTGCTCTCCAAACCAAGTTAAACAGTACTTTGTGAAGGGAGAGAGTAGGTTATGGTTAATTTTGTTTTGGCCAGCTGTTCCTCCAAAATATTCTAAGATTTTGTCTTGAGGAAAATTCGGAAAGGAAACAGTTCCTTTCCTTTTAAAATACAAATCAGTTCCTTTGCAAGGAACTTCCCATACTTTGCTTAAAGTTGCTTGATTAAACCTTATTTTCTTGCCTCTAACTTCAGTTGTGCAAGTTCCATTAGTATTAACAAAATTTGCACAAAACTCGTCCATAGCTAGAGGAACAAGAGCATTATTAAAGGCGAATTCAAACAAGAATTCCATGCCTTGTTCCTTTAGAATGGAGTTAATTCTAGAAATTCAATTTTATTTGCCCATTCTAAATCGACGAAAAACCCAAGACATACCTAGATTCACTTCGTTCGACCCTTTTCTTGGAAGACGAAGAAACAGTTCCTTTGGAAGGAACAGGTGCAGTTTCTTCTTCTTCCCCCTGAGATTGTTCCGGGGTTTCTTCTTCATCATCTTCCCCAATCAATTTTCTTCTTCTCATGCTCCTTCTAGGAGATTCTAATTGCTGTTCCTCTATGGGGTTTTCTTGAATTATGTCGGTTTCAAGGGTTTTAGTTGGAGATGAAGAAATTTCCATTTTTGAAGTGTCGGTTGTTTTTGGTGTTGGAAAAGGTGAGTTTCTTGAAGTTTTTGCCATGATTTATGAAGGTTTGGAGGTTTTTATGGAGTATCAAAGGGTGTGATGAGGTTTCGGATTTGGTGAAGATGAAGCGTT
The DNA here is from genome assembly GCF_026745355.1 of Beta vulgaris subsp. vulgaris. Lineage (NCBI taxonomy): Eukaryota > Viridiplantae > Streptophyta > Magnoliopsida > Caryophyllales > Amaranthaceae > Beta > Beta vulgaris. The sequence continues at coordinate 30,981,492 of NC_079204.1, forward strand.
TGAGAGGAACACGGTTTCTTAGATGAATTGAAGAAGGAAGTTTTGCATGTAATAGTAATTATGACACGCGGGAAAGAAATAAAGAAAAAAAAAAATAAAATAAAAGAAAGAAAACGAAAAGATAAAAAGAACCAAGATTTGATTAAACTGGTTCCCCTTATTTTTGGATTTTATCGGATTTTTCGGATTTTTATGAATTTTAATTTTTGAAAGAAAATAAATGCTAAGGAACTTGTGCTATAGGAACAACTAATGCTACATTCAATATCCTTCATACTATGCATGTTTCTTGACCTTAGGAACAGTAAGGGGAGTATTATGTGACATTTGTGAGTTGTTTAGTTTCTTTGACTTCATGGTTATGTTTTACAACATTCCAATTTGCAATGGTCTTAGGCAATTAAACACAATTATTTTTAGCACACAAAGTCACTCAAATTGATTCAAACATGGGGGAATTGACATAGGAACAATCACTTAATTTTTATTAAGCCTAACTCAAGCCTTAATTTCTCATATCTATCTCTTTGCAAAGGCTTAGTTAGGATATCAGCAATCTGATAATCAGTTTGACAAAACTCAAGTTTGATCAAACCTTTTTCGACATTTTCTCTTAAAAAGTGATGTCTAATATGTATATGCTTTACTCTAGAATGATGCACTGGATCTTTAGATATACTTATAGCACTTGTATTGTCACAATAAATAGGAACACATTCAAAGTTTATTCCATAGTCACTAAGTTGTTGTTTTATCCAAAGCATTTGAGAGCAACATGCAGCAGCAGCTACATATTCTGCTTCAGCAGTGGATAAAGCAACTGTGTTTTGTTTCTTGGTACTCCAAGAAACTAAACTATGACCAAGGAATTGTGCCATACCTGAGGTGCTTTTCCTATTAACAAGATCTCCAGCATAATCTGCATCTGCATATCCTTTTAGTTCGAATGTATCACTTCTTGGATAGTAGAGTCCAAGATCATCTGTTCCTTTAAGGTATCTAAGAATTCTCTTCACAGCAGTGAGGTGAGACTCCTTTGGATTTGCTTGAAATCTAGCACACAAACCAACACTGAAAGCTATGTCTGGACGACTAGCAGTTAGATAAAAAAGTGAACCAATCATTCCTCTAAATTTTGTTTGATCAACACTTGTTCCTATGGAGTCTTCATCTAATCTAGTTGAAGTTCCCATAGGAGTGTGATTTATCTTTGAATTTTCGAGGCCATATTTCTTTAATAGTTCCTTTATGTATTTTTGTTGGTGAACAATTATACCTTTTTCAGTTTGTTTGATTTGTAGTCCAAGAAAGAAATTTAACTCTCCCATCATACTCATTTCAAATTCATTGCTCATGAGATTAGAATTCTTTGCACAATGTTTCATTAGTAGCTCCGAATATGATGTCATCAACATATATTTGAACAAGCAAAATATCAGTTCCTTTAGATTTTAGGAACAAGGTTTTATCAACCTTTCCTCTTTTAAAGTTATTTTCTAAAAGGAACTTAGATAATCTCTCATACCATGATCTAGGTGCTTGTTTTAACCCATAAAGAGCTTTATCAAGCTTGTAGACATGATTTGGGAGATTGTTATTTTCGAAACCAGGGGGTTGTTCAACATATACATCTTCGTTTAGATAGCCATTTAAAAATGCACACTTAACATCCATTTGATATAATTTAAATCCCATGTAAGCAGCAAATGCAATTAAGATTCTAATGGCTTCTAATCTAGCTACAGGAGCAAAGGTTTCTTCATAATCAATTCCTTCTTGTTGGTTATAACCTTTTACTACAAGTCTAGCTTTGTTTCTTACAATGGTTCCATATTCATCTAGTTTGTTTCTAAACACCCATTTTAAGCCAATTACTTTTTGTTGTTTAGATGAAGGAACTAGATGCCATACCTTGTTTCTTTCAAACTCATTTAATTCAGCTTGCATTGCAATAATCCAATCAGAGTCAGTTAAGGCTTCTTCATGATTTCTTGGTTCCATCATTGATAGGAACGCATGAAATGCACAAAAGTTCCTTAACTGAGATCTAGTTTGCGTACCTTTGGATATGTCGCTGATTATGAGTTCCACAGGATGTGACTTTTGTAATCTCCAAGGTTTTGGTTGAAACTCTCTTATAGGAACTTGTTGTTCCTCATGAGTTCCTTGAGTGGATGAGGAACTCTGCTCAGTTGTTCCTCTGTTAGCCTCGGTGGACTCAGTTCCTTCATTTAGAGGAACAGGAGATCTTCTCCTCCTTGAGGAACAGGAATATCATTGATCTCATTATTTTCGAATTCCTCGTTCCTTTCCTCTTTCACTTCTTCTTCTTCTTGTGAATCTGTGTTCCTTGACTAGGTTGCGTAACCCTATCTCATAGTCATCAACCTGTATGCTTGGATTATGTTTGTCAGATTCATCAAAGATTACATGAATCTTTCTTCAACACACATAGTTCTCTTGTTATATACTCTATAAGCTTTACTATGTGAGGAGTATCCTAAAAATGTTGCTTCATCACTCCTTGCATCAAATTTTCCAAGATTATCTTTTCCATTATTATGCACATAACATTTGCATCCAAATGTTCTAAATAGGTGATGTTTGGTTTCTTTCCAAAGTAAAGTTCATAAGGAGTTTTATTAATGATAGGTCTCATCATGGCACGATTAATTATGTGACAAGCAGTATTAACAGCTTCAGCCCAAAAGTTCCTTGGAAGTTCACTAGCAATTAACATGGTTCTAGACATTTCCTCCAAAGTTCTATTTTTCCTTTCTACAACACCATTTTGTTGTGGTGTTCTAGGGGCAGAAAAATTATGATCTAGGCCATTATCTCTGCTTAGGTCATCAAATTTATAATTTTCGAATTCCTTGCCATGATCTGATCTAATGTGCATTATTTTATGTCCACTTAGGTTTTGAACTCTTTTAGCAAAGACAAGGAACTCATCATAAGTTTCATCTTTACTAGAGAGAAAAATAACCCAAGTGTACCTAGATTAGTCATCTACAATCACAAGTACATACTCTTTCCACTTCTGCTTTGAATTCTCATGGGTCCACATAAGTCCATATGAATTAACTCTAATGGTTTAGTGGTACTTACAATCGTTTTAGATTTGAAAGAGGATCTTACTTGTTTACCTCGTGCACATGCATCACAAACTTGATCAATATGAAATTTTATGGATGGTAATCCTAAAACAAGGTCTTTTGATCTAAGTTTCTCAAGTAATGAAAAGCTAGCATGTCCTAGACGCTTGTGCCATAGAAGTGAATCATCTTCAATAACACTAAGACAAGTTAAATTGATTTGAGGAACAAGGTCTAGATCCACAATGTATGTGTTCCCTTTCCTTGTTCCTTCCACATAACCTTCTTAGTTTTAATGTTGATGATTAAGCATTTTTCTTATCAAATTTTACAGTATTTCCTTTGTCACAGAATTGAGAAATGCTTAATAGATTATGTTTTAGACCTTCAACTAAAAATACATTTTCAATGGAGTGTAATGGTGACTTACCGACCTTACCCATAGCAACAATGTTACCTTTCTTATTATCACCAAATGTTACACTGCCACCTTCATAGGTTGTGAGTGAGAGAAACTTCGTTTTGTCTCCTGTCATGTGCTTGGAACAACCACTATCGAGATACCAAGTGTTGTTCCCCCTCACTCCAACCTGCAAAAATCAACTAGTTGTTAGTTGAAGGAACCCCATCTTTCGTGGGTTCCTGTTCTTGACTAGGATTTGTTTTGACAACCCATTTTTTCTTACTTATTGTCACATTTTTCCCAATCATCTCAGATTTTAGTTGACATTGATTTATGTAATGACCTACCTTGCCACAATACATACAGAACTTATCACTAGGTAGATCAACATATTTCTTTGTCTTGTTCCTTTTCTTGTAGTTTTCAAAACCAAGACCTTCCTTCCTTTTGGTCTGTGGTTTCTCAATCCACTTAGGAACTTTCATGATTTTGCCTCTGTTCCTTGCGACAACCAGTTCCTTTTTAAGATTACAGATCTGTTCCTTTAAAAATTTTTCTCTTTATTTATTTTTTCAATCTCAGATCTGTATCCTTTCAAAGGGGTTGATCTTATATCAAAGGAACTCAGAACAGGGACAAATTCCTTCAAGTGTGAAATCTCTAAATTAATTAGATAATTTTCATTTTTCAAACTCTCATAACATTCTTTGATTTTTAAGTTTTTATCAAACAAATCAAAAAATCTAGTTTCGACATCAGTTCTCATTTTCTTAAGCCATTCTATGTGTTCCTTGCAAACCTTTAAGGCTTGTTCCGTTTGTTCACGTTTTTACGTACATCTCTACATTCAAGAATTGCATCATAAAGAAGATCATATATTTCAGTCCTAGTTTTACCATCTAGTTCTGACTCAAGTCCATGTTGACTTACCTCAATTTTTCTTCATCTTCTTTTTCGTCAGATGTTTGCCATGAGGCAAAGGTTTGCTGTTTCTTCAGTTGGTTGTTCCTCTTCCTCTTCCGTCTCTGAATCTCCCCAAGCAGCTATCATAGCTTTGCGCACATTTGCCTTAGAGAAAGGTGCTTTTGATTCTTTGTTCCTTTCAGCAAAGCGTTCCTTGTTCCTTTCTTTGGTTTTGTCGTTTTCCCAAAGAGGACATTCTTTATGAAGTGATCTGTACTTCCACATTTATGACAAGCAGCTTTGTTAGAAAATTTCTTAGTTTTACCTTTGAAGTTTCCATTCTTCATGTTCCTGTACATCTTTCGAAATTTTCGAACCATGAGGGCTGCTTCTTCTTCTTCAGAGTCCGAATCATCTTCATCATCTGCTTTGAGAGCAATTGATTTTGATTTGGAGCTTTCACCATATTCAGTATCAAGGTGAAGCTCATGAGTCATAAGTGACCCTGCCAGCTGTTCTAAGTTGAACTTAGTGAAGTCTTTTGTTTCTTGAAGAGCCGTGACTTTAGCCATCCATCTGTCCTTAGGAAGACTCCTAAGAACCTTTCGAACCTGTTCCTCAGATGAAATAAACTTTCCAAGAGAAGCCAACTCATTTATAATGTTAGTAAAACGAGTAAACATGTCTCGGATGCTTTCTTTGGATTTCATGCAGAACAGTTCATATTGATTCATAAGTAAATCAATTTTCGATCTTTTAACTTCATTAGTTCCTTCGTGGGTTACTTCTAGTAAATCCCATATTTGCTTTGCGGATTTGCATCCCATGATCCTATTATGTTCATGGGGTCCAAGTCCACAATGCAATAATTTAATAGCCATGGCATTTACTTCCATTTTTTCAAAATCAGATTTATCATAATCAGAGAGGGGTTTAAGAGTTACCTCATTTTTGTCATTTGTAGTTGTGACTTCGAAATCACCAACTTCAATGACTCTCCATACCTGATAGTTTTCAGCCTTGATGAATATCTCCATGCGGTTCTTCCAATAGTTGTAGTACTTCCCATTGAACATAGGAGGCCTTTGAGTGGAATAACCTTCTTCAAGTTTCTCGGTGGTATTCATTGTTCCTTGGATCTTTTCCTCAATAGGGTTTCCTATCTTACGTGAGTTCTAGCTCTGATACCAATTGTTATTTCCCTAGGAACACTACAAGAGGGGGGGTAATTGTAGGTGTAGAAATAAACGTAACTTTTTGCGGAAATTAAAACTTAAACGAATAAACAAGCTAAAGGAACACAAGGGATTTTTACGAGGAAAAACTTCTTGGGCCCAACAAGAAGAAACAACCTCGACCACTAGGGATTTTAAACTCAACACTTTCACTAATTAGGCCAAACAACTCTGTTACAACCTAATTCTAACTCGAGCCCCACCTTGAGTTCCTAAACTCAAGTTCCTGAACCACTGTTCCCTTAACAGCAGTTCCTCTCAACTTCACTCGAAGTTTTCTCACACATACAAGCTTCACTCAAAGCCTTTCTCTTACAGAACTTCACTCAAAGTTCCCTTACCCCAAAAACCAAAATACAATTGATCGAAATAAGCTTAGTGGAATTAGAGTAAGAAGGCAAAGAACAAATGGCTATTATGAGAGAATGAAGGCACTGACACTTAATAAGTTAAACTCACTTAATTACTTAGTCAGACACAATTTGGAACTTATCTAGACTTCTATATTTATAGTGTTAATCATGAAGAACGTGGGATTAATGTTAGAGTACACGTTTTAATCCATTTACCCATGATGTTCCTTCCCCTAAGGAACACGTTTTACATCATGTCCCATGATCCCATGAACTATAAATGAACGTGGATAAAATGCAGCCATTACTCCTAAATAATAGGAGTTCCTTCAACATTATCCGAAAATCAGTTTTTATAAACTCTTTTTATCTTTAAATCTGAATTTCTAATCTTTAAGAAAATAATATCTTTGAAATAAAATCTTTCTAACAACCGGATATTTATTTTCTTATTTTCCGAAAAATAATAATCTTTTCCAAAACAGATTTTCTTTTTAAAATGATTTTATCATTTGAAATTAGAAATAACTAATTTCCTATAATCTAGGCATGACTTACTCCATTATCTTTTAACGTTACACTAAGTACACGCCTAAGTCTAGTTCCTTATATTAGTTCAGTTCCTTTAACATATTTACTAAGTGCCACTGAGTTTGTTCCTTACAGAGGAACAAACGCTTCATTCTCAAATATTCTGCCACAGTTCCTTACCATTCTTTCTTTGTTCCTTTACATTGGAACTAGAAAATAAAACGCCTAGCTTCTATTATTCTTGATCCAATGCTTGCTCCAGTATCAACATAGAAACTTCTTTACTTAGCCTTTGAAATCCTCTCTTGACTTCTTCATTGACTTTGTATTCTCCCAGTTCCTTGCATTGATACCTTAGACACCATACACTTAAATAATTCATTAGTTCACTACTTAGTTTGTTCCTTTGTTTCTTTGTCATTATCAAAACTAGGGTTCAACATATGAGACTTGGGCACATGGGCAAATTCTGTCAAAGGGGGATCTCCTATGTGGGCACAATATACAGGAGTTTTGTGAACATTGTGTGTTTGGGAAGCTTCATCGCAGCAAGTTCCCAAAGGCGGTTGATACAATGAAAGATACTCTTGATTATATCCATTCTGATTATTGGGGACCTTCCCGAGTTGCATCTATTGGAGGTCACAGGTATTTTGCGTCGATGATCGATGATTATTCAAGAATGACTTGGGTAATTATGATTAAGCATAAAAGTGAGGCTTTCAAGAATTTCAAGTAGTGGAAGGTTTTAGTGGAAAATCAAGTTGCACTACTACAAAAAAGGGTAAAGATAACTGTTAAATAAGGCTTTACAAAACAGTTTTGAGGTGCTATCCAAGTCAATGTAATGTAAAGTAAACATAACACCTAGCAAAAGTGTTATGTTTGCCAGAGAAAACATAACACTCATTTATAATACACGTTATACTACTAGATAACACATTTTTTAAATAAGTGTTATGTTTGCTATTTATATGACAAATTGGAAGAAGTAAAATTTAACACTTATCTCGAATAACTATTATGTTTTCCTATAATATATATAACATATATTATCTATAACTGTTATCTATGATATTTGTTTTTAAAATTATCATATTCTCACCTATGAGCAGGCGTTAATTAGCAGGCATTAATTGCAACAGCTCAAAAGTTCGTACAGTAGTACCTGCTGTATAATACTCAACCCATAGGATCTTACAACCAACAAATTGAATCCCAAAATTTTTTATTTCACAATATAATTCAATGAATATTCATAATTCTAAACTTCCAAAAACTACTATATATACAAATCAATATTAATCTAAATCATAAACAATCAAATCTAGAGTAGCCACATCCACATGATATTAATATCCAAATCCCAAAATATAATGTACATCCAAAAATGGATTAAGGTAAAAAAAAAAAAAAAAAAAAAAAAAAAAAACATTAGGCGGGATGTTAGAACTCATTCATCATTTGTGCTTCTTGTTGATCTCCGACATATGTAATCCACAACTCTATGAGTTCATCAATTTTCTCCTGAGAATAGGTTCGACCAATGTCGTGATAGTACTGCGATAAAGGTAATTACATAATAAGTATTCATAAAACAATTATGCATTTGTATGTATGTGCCACAAATTGTCAAATATCTACAACAACATCTTTGAGAGTCAAACAATAAGATTGTATATTAATTCAGGTGCCACTACATTCACCTTGAAATAGACGGGCTTTCTAGTTTCTAAACTACATGCTTCAATTCAAAGTATTAATTATGAGTTGGGCCTTCATTTCCTTATCACTTCATAGATATACATGTATAGGGTGCATTAAGGTTTAAACAATCTCATTGCATATTTGTCTACCAATGTTCTTTTCGTAAGATAAGAAAAAATTAACCTGATTGCTAACACTAGTGGAAAAATAAGGAAGGGCTGCGCTAAAAAAGGCCCTTAGGGCTGCGCTTTTTGACAGCAGCCCTTTCAATAGCAGCCCTTCACTTTTTAAGTAGGGCTGCGCTTTTACCTAAAAAGCGCAGCCCTTCAAGCTTAGAAGGGCTGCGTTTTTCAAGTAAAAGCGCAACCCTTCTAAGCTTGAAGGGATGCGCTTCTTTTAACAAGCGCAGCCCTTCTAAGGTTGAAGGGCTGCAGCCTGCAGGAGCCCTCCTACTATGAAGGGCTCCGCTAGTTAAAAAAGCGCAACCCTTCTAAGAAGAAGGGCTGCGCCTTTTTGAAAACTAGCGCAGCCCTTTTTTAAAAAAATTTTTTTTTTTTTTTTTTTGAAAATTAATACAGCCCTGCCAGCCCTTCCATTCCCACCCACAGCTCCTGCCCACCACACCCACAGCCCCTGCCCACCCCCACACCCGCCTAGACCCCTGCCCACCCCTGCCCACACCCACCCAGACCTGCTGCCACCCCTTCCCACCCAGACCTGCTGCCACCCCTGCCCTTCCAGCCCTTCCCTTCCCACCCACAACCTGTGCCCACAACCTGCCCACCACACCCACACCCACAGCCCCTGCCCACTCCCCACATCCACCCAGACCCCTGCCCACACCCGCCCAGACCTGCTGCCACCCCTGCCACCACCCCTGCACCCCCATCCCCAGCCCACCCAACAACTCCCACCACCCCACCCCCACCCCCACCCAAAACCTCCCTTTGAAAAAAAATGCAAATGCAACAATATATGACAAGTGGAGAAAGGTAATAATTAAATTCAAATTATATATTTGATAATGTAAAAAATGTACATAGAATTGATACAAACTAGTAGATTCGAGCTAAAATGTATGTATCATAAGCAATCATCGGTAATGTGGGACGCCAACTTATCCTGAACTTCATCTATTTCTTCTTTGGTGAAGTTCCTCGAACTTGGTGTGGAATTCTCATAAACCTTGCAAAACAACCAAGGAATAAACACATATATAAGAATTCAATCATTTTACCGTAGTTAGTAGTTCTAAAAATGACATATACCTTCCCGAAATTCAAACAAAAACAAATGCAAGCCTAAAAGTCTACATACTAGTTATAATATATCTCATATAATCATGTTCAAAGAAAATTTGGGGTTAAATGACTCGATAAGTACGATTTGGGAGCGAAAATGCCAAATTAAAATAGGCCGGAAATGGCCTTTGCGTTTCATGCACAACCAAGGAGGCAAGTTGTAAACCACTAAAACTACTAGCAATGTACTATGCTGCGAGCTGAGATTGCCAAAAGGGTTCATGCCATCCGTACATAATCCAAGCCTCAGATTCCTATCCTCGGTACCAAATGACTTATGCACCCTATTGATAGTTTTCCACTCAGGTGAATCAGCCGGATGCTTGAGAAGACCGTCTTTCTTCCTACGATCTGCATGCCACCTCAAATTCTTTGCATCTCCTTTAATTGAGAATATGCGCTTAAATCTAGGTATTATGGGTAGATACCACAACACCTTAGCTGGTTGTAACAGCCCGAATTCTCCCGACCAGCTTACAGAGGATTAAGCACAGCGAAAGAGACTCTGGTCGAGATAACCCGAACTATTACCATCACACCCACCGAACTACATCGGAGAGTGTGGGAACTCAATTCCCAACTCTATTCAAATTAATTAACTATTAACTATGCTCTGATTCTCAGACTCTATTCCATAAATTTCTACAGAAAATCCGGCAGAATTTCCTTTGAAAATAGGACAACGCTAAAGCGAAAAATAATGAACCTGTTACAATTCAATTCATAAAATATTTCCAAATCCCAAAGCTCAACAACCTCAACGCTTTCGCGGAGCAACAACCAACAGAGAATCAGGAGCACTAACTAACGATTCTTAAATGAAGAAATAAATTATAGAAAATAAACGATTAACTATTACAAGTGGAGCGTCCTCACTTCAATAACAAATATAATACTGCACCATCTCGTATCCCTTCAACTTGCAAAAGAATAACTCACGGCTTCAACCTGAAACATATAAAATCTGCCACCCACCAAGTGACAGGCCACAGAAATGACAAAACAACACACATCAGCAAAGCTGAGTACTAAACCCTAAATAAGAGTAACACATGCTTTGGTGGCTTTTACTTGAAAACGACTCACAGTCAACATAATCACATTGTCATAACATGCATCACATCAACTCATGTTGACAACATACTTATACATCTTTATCTATTGTTCCTTTTCTACTACATCGTCATTCACATAAAGCAAACCCAACAACTGACTTAAACAATCTTGTAATTGATATATCTTATATGAGAATAATTAGTTAACCTTTCAACATATCACGATCCCTTATAGGAATCTGGGTTTACTAACTTTGATATAAGCAATATACTTTACTTCCTTTAATTGATTTCTTTCAGAAATCCAAACTTATGTTTTCATACTCTATCAATCATTCCTTATACTTCTACATAAACCCTTATCAGGCAATAAATACATAAACACTTTCACATCATAACGATTTCCTTATCGGAATCTAACGTAGTATCACTTACCATGATATGCCTCCTTATCAGGAAACCAATATCATATTCATATTCATATACTGAATAAACATTCATTACTTACCTGATATGATTCCTTATCGGAATCCATATCGAAACAACTTACCACGATACGATTCCTTATCGGGAATCCATTATCGATATAACTTTCATACTTGAATAACATTCCTTTTAACCAGGGGGAAAGAGAACGCGGCGGAGGAGACAAAGCTTACACTCCGACAGTGGGGGTCGTCACCCAACCATTCGCTTTACTTTTGGCCAATAACCGCGACTAGTCCGGAGTACATTTTTCCGCTGATTTCATCAGCCATCCACAGGTTTCACATTACCTGATATACGCCCGATTATCGCCCCACAGAGCAATGGGCAGGTTTCCCTGTGGGGCCCCCAAGGTTCACAGTCCATGGGGCACTGTTCATGTCACCTCATCCGTCGACTCAGACGAGGCTACTTTCCCCTTTCAGATTCCTTTCGATTATCGTTCATAACTCAATCGCATTCTTAGAACTATTCATAGTTGTAATAATCCTTGACAATCATTGAACAACAAGCAAGGCTTCTTCTTAGAGAGTTATAATCGTTTAAGTATTTCGAGGCCAATATAGTTATGCATTTCGATTCAACTCAATTACAATTACAAAACATACTTACCACACAAGTAACCAATCATATTCTGTAAAATACCCAACCATAGTGACAATAGGTCTCTCAGCTAGAATTAACTAGCGAGAGTTACTAACCCGATTCACACATCACATACTTTTGCATATAGATAGTTCATATTCTTTTTCACTTCACCGATATCTATGTAGACTCATCTCAATAATGATAATAACCCGTTATCAAACACCATCAACTATTACAATAAGCCTCTCTTAGAATTAACTAAGGAGAGTTAGCTAGATTCCACAACTCGAGATTCATGAAACAAAGGTCGATTAGACCTAATCGAATATGGGTCATGTTTCTCGTAAGTTCGATTCCAATAACAACCATTAGTGGATCATATTCTTACTTAGTATAGCGAGTCATATTCCCTTCTAATTAGAAGTCATTTCATTGTGTAACTCAAACTACTTTAAAGTAATGCACAAACTTGCATTACTTAAGTAATCTCATAAACCAACTTAGTCTCCGAATTCTAATCAATCAACATCACTTTATTATATTATTCTATTTATAGTATCCAACTAAAATACTTTATCAAACACATCTTCACACGATCTACTACTCCATAGTTAAGTAATCTAACTCTCATACTCTTCATATTATTATAGTAATTAGTTAATCCTTTCTTTGACTTCATGTGACGTTATTAATTAGGTTACCGATTTAAACAGTCTACTCAAACTATTCTTCCCCATAGTATCATTGATAACTCTAGTCAGATTTTCATATAACTAATCTTTTATTTATAGACTTACACCCAACCAATTCTAGAACATTTAGCTATAAGTAGAACACTATCACACACTTACCACATCAATCAACTTATTAATATAGTATATACTTTAACAAAAAGATAACGTACAATTAGAATTCTAATTATATATTAGGTATGCCACCTTCCACAATTCAGTGAACTTCCATCAACAACGTGAAAACAACTTTCATGTATCACATAAACAAAATCAATAACATAATTTATTACTATATCAATCTGTTACTCAAGTCGCCTTCAAACGCTAATAAAGACCATTTAAGCCAAAACCAAGACTTTTATATCATAATTAACAATGAACTCGAACAACGTACTATTCTAATTAATAACATGAATATTATTTAAGGATTAACAACTTTCTATTATTATTAGAACCAAGTAATATAGATTAACTCTTAATAGCTCAAAACATTCCAATTCTTTAACCATTAACAAGTATTTCTCATCTAGTTTAATTATATAAAACTAACTCAATCAACTTTCTTAAATATAAATGCTTCACGAGTCTAATTACAACTCTTTGATTAGGAGACAATAAAACTAACATAATCAATCCTATACCAATAAGCTTCTAAGAATAATCACCGTCTTTTGAATAACTCTTCAAGTCCATAACTCGGTCATGGTTTCACTTCAATGATATTAAGTAATATCAGAAATTATTTCTGGTTCCCCTTAGTATGAACTCTTCTACTTGTTCAAATGACAACCTCTAATCGAACACACAATTCAATTAGATTCCTTACTACCCAACAAAGCTAAAGTATGACTTCCATTAATCATGCTAAACTAACATGTCTTATTAAACTAGTTCAAGAACTTATATTTACTAATCTTCCGCAACACTAACATTATCATCAATCTAATTTATCAACCAAGTATGGGTCCATAACCAATATGCACTTCCCACTACCAATTTACAACAATATAATGATACTCTATTTATAAAATCAATCAATATAAACACAATCCAATTTAATATACAAATTCACCAACAACAATAGTTCAGCCAAATCAATACCACATAATCAACAACCACAATTCATCATCAAATTATCAACCATCATTCACGATTCACAAGAAAGAAATCAAGATCAAAAGGAATAATCAAAGGGTTAGTACCTCTGCTCACAAGAGCAGCGAAGAACAGAGGGATGAAGGGGAGTTTCGAAGCTCCGGTGCATATCAGCGCAGCTCCGGCGAGGCTTAATAACAGCAGCGCAACGCCAACGACAAAATTCCGGCGGTCGTTCGTCGATGAAATAACGCTACAACAAATCACTCGCTGGAAAACCACGAACAGAGCACGAACAACGAAGAAGAAGCGAGAGAAGTGAGACCGACTGGAGAACAGCGCGGCTCCGACGAGTTTCAAGAACGCCGGCAAGGAGAGGCGCAACTCCGGCGAGGCAGAGAGCAGGGGACGAGAGAGAGATGAAGGGGTTTGGGGGTTCAATTGGGGTTTCGGGTTTGCACACGGGAAGAGAGAGAAAGAAAAGATTTTTGGGGGTTTTAATTCTCTAAACAACCGACAAGAGGAGGGGGTATTTGGGTTTATCTAACCGACCAACAAGAAAGAGGGTGAGACCGACAAAGGTTTGGGATTTTTCCCTTGTAAAAATACTGATCAACAAATTGCTAGCTAGAACCCAAAATATAAAATAATAATAATAATAATAATCTCATATAATTAAATAAATAATTACAATAAAAACACGACATAAAAATCACATCCCACAACTCAAATAAAATTAGATATCTGAAACATAATTAAGTTAATAAATATAATCAACATTTAATAAACGCTATTAAAAATAGGGATATTACACTGGTGGTCCTTCAATACCTCCAGCTCCTTCACGCTTGTACCTCGACAATCCACAACGTGGACACTCATGTAAATGCTCATACTCATTACGATAAAGACACAATCGTTAGGACAAGCATGTATCCGCTCGTACTCTAAACCGAAAGGACACATCAGCTTCTTTGCATAATAGTACGACTTTGGCAGTTCATTTCCATCATGGAGCATCTCAGCTAAAACTTCCAACAATGATGTAAAACTAGAGTCCGTCCAACCAGCGTTCGACTTAATGTTGAACAGTTTTACCACCGCGTAAAGTTTGGTGTACTTTGTACAACCTGGATACAACGGCTTTTCAGCAGCCTGAGACATAGACTCAAAAATACAAGGTCGTCTACACGACTGATCTTCAACCTCGTGTATCATCTCGTCTACCCGATCCTTATCGTCATCTCCAAATTCATCATCCAAATTCTCATCCCCTAACTCATCATCATCCTTCTTTTCTTCACATACATCATTCTTTCCTCCAGAGCTTCCTATATACCTCCCCTGCTCACCATGCCAAACCCAACTACGGTATTGAGGCCTAAACCCACGGCGAAAGACATGCTTCCTAACCACATGTATACTACTAACCTTGCTCACATTTCTACAATCGAAACAAGGACAATAAAAGTCGAGTGCTCCAGAGGATGTTTGATATTCTAATGCAGTTGTACAGAATTCGGAGACCCCATTCACAAACTCAATCGATTCACGACTACCATACATCCAAGTACGATCCATCTCATTCAAGAAGACCACCTCTAATAATTAAAACAACAATTCATTATAATGCATCAATCATTATTAAAGTACATACACTCACATATTCAAATCACACACGTATACAACAAGCTAAGATAGTGACATGTTCAATTGTATGCATGTAGCCGAAGGTCCTTATCACTCCAACTAACTCATCCTTGACGTCTAATTTACTAGTGAATATATGCCAACTTTTCAATTCTAAGGAAAATCCGGCAGCATTTCCCTACAGTTCTCCAAGTACACAATGTAGATAATTGCTTATCTACATATGTACCCAGAGAACAATGTAGAGAAACGATAAGCCAAGAATTTCCTCAGAATTGAAAAGAAGACACACATTCACCACCTAAGTCTTGAACGGGGATCAAACGTCCAAGAACAGTCCCAAACCGGGGACTATTCAAGACTTACTCCTAATGAGTAAGTCTTGAACGGGTATCTAGGCATATGATGATGATTCAAACAACTTGTAGATTTCATATATAGCTAAATCACATTGCGTTTTCATACAATCTCGTATCAATAAATTATAATAACTTACTCAATTTGAAGCACATGATAACTTTGTCTCATTATCAAATTAAATCAAACAAAAAAGATAATAAAATTAAACTAGTTACCTCTTAACACCAACGACGAGCAATGAAGAGAAAAGAGATACTTGGAACTTTATTTGCCTTCCTTAGTCTCTTCTTCCTACAATTGACAAAACCCATATTGCACATTAAATCATTTAATTCAATTAAGAAAAACAAAAGTAACTTAAAAACAAGATTAATTCATACTTTGCGGCGTGGTGCCAGCAATGTGGCGTGGTGGAGGAGCTCCACTACACCCTAAACCACTCAAATGGTGGAGAAGAGAAGAAAGAGAAAAGAAGAGAAGAAAAGAGAAGAGAAGAGAAGGGTAATGGTGCACAAGGTGGTGGGCACAATGTGGTGGGTGCTGCGCAAGGTGGTGGTGCGCAAATATGGTGGTGCGCAAATACCACTCGAATTAATTGGTGGATGTGGAGCAAAGTGTTGGCGCAGTAGTGGTGGTGGTGGTGGTGCACTCGAATTAGGGCAGCAGTAGTGGTGGTGGTGGTGGTGCAGTCGAATTAGGGCAGCAGCAGTGGTGGTGGTGTTGGTGATTTTTTCGCTCGTAATTCTCTAAGGGAAGGAAATAGAAAGGTCACTCGAAATATAATGCTCACTGTACTGTACATGCGCACATTAATTCAATCAAAAAAAAAATACTACATAGGGTTACGCTTGTAAAAAAAGGCTCATCCCTACATAACAGAAGGGATGCGCTTTTCCTACAAGCGCAACCCTACTTAGTGAGAAGGGCTGTACTTTTTTAACAAGCGCATCCCTTCACTTAGTAGGGCTGCGCTTGTAGAAAAAGCGCAGCCCTTCTGAATGTAAGAAGAGATGCGCTTTTTCTAAAAGTGGAGCCCTACAGAGTGAAGGGCTGCACTTTTCTTCAAAAGCGCAACCCTTCTGTTATGTAGGGTTGCGCTTTTGTAGAAAAGCGCAGCCCTTCTGTTATATAGGGCTGCGCTTTTGTAGAAAAGCGCAGCCCTTCCTTCGCAGCCCTTCCGTTTTTTTCCCCTAGTGTAATTCGAACATACTGACCTGATATTGTCAACTTCTCTAATTCTTTTTAGTAAGCCTCCTACCTACACCTTCTTAACTCTTCCTTGTGCCCATCAAAGATTCAAGTTTGTCTATAGTTTTGTGGGTGATAACGTTAATTTGTTCAAATTTACCATCGAGGTTGCAGTTTTTGAACCTCTAACCAAATGTGATGCACAAAAAGATCACTTTGAGCATTCTGACGATGAAATTATAAAACCCTCACATGGTATTGGGAAAACCTTATATACTTGCCCTTGTTTGCCTCCATATACCTCAGATGTCTTTTGTGGCTTTCTTACACTTTTGTCGTTTTCCTATTAGTCTTTATATCTTGATTCTTCTCAATTCGTTCCTGAAGAGGAATCTGTTTAAGAAAGTTATGGTTTTCTTTTCTTCCTGCAACTCAGTTAAATTTCATTCTGAACTCCTGAGATACATTCAGATAGACTGCTTTGATATCCATGGGAAACAAAAGCAAACTAACAGGACAACAACATTTTTCGACCTTTACAAAGCAGATGAGGCATACTTTTATGTACTGAACACATACATTTGGTATATCAAGGACCCAGAGATAATTAGTCTTATTTGTCTTTTTCTGCGAGATAATAACCTTAGGGATGTCTTTTCTATGCTAGGTACCTAATGAATCAGTGCATAAAGCCATTATGTGATCTACTTGTGTTCCCTGATCCAAGGATCATCATTGTCTGTTTTGAAGGGCTGAAGTACATCCTGAAGGTAGCTGAAGCAGAGAAGAATTTGGGGAGTTCTAGAGATGTTAATTATTATGCCCAGTTTATAGATGAAGCTAGGGGATTGGAGAAGAATTTGGGCAATACCAAGGAATACAACATTGACAATACTAAAGACCAACAAATCAAAATTTACACAATGGAAGAACATCCATGATAATGCCATAGTAGGTTCTTAAAGCATATCCTCCAGAAAAGTTATTAAATTAATGGACCTATATTAAGCTCATTTTAGCCGGTCAAACCATTGCTCATAAAAACTTGGATCACAATTATAATGCCTCAAACTTCTATGAACTGCTTACCTTCTGATAAGTATCTATTTATACACATTTTTACCCTCTAATATAATACTTTTAGTGTCATCTGTTGAGTTATATGGATTAAATATTATACTTTTAGAATACTTCGGTTTAATCACTTGATAATTATTATTAGTGTTTAAAAGATGAATTTATGTCTTTATTAATTAATTAGTGATAACTCATTTGAATAGAGTTCGGAAAGATGCACTAAATTCGAGCATTACTAATTCTGCAGTGCTGATATAGTATTTTGGCCATATCTCACTCATACGGAGTCAAAACGAGACGATTCAAATGGCTACGGAAAGCTGAGATCGAAACCTACAACTTATTAGAAGAAAGCAAAATCTAATTCATGTGTTTACTGGGTTGAAATTACATTATAGAGAAGCATAGAGATGGCCAACAATGCGGGCCAATCCAGCCCAGCACACCTCGTGGCCCTGTGGGCCGGACCAACAAAAAGCCCGGTTCAGCCCAGCTCGAACCATGAAATTGGTGGATGTTACATGAGCCAGATTTCTTGAGCCAAGCCCACTAAAGCTCGCTACTAAAACCTCCCAGCCCGGACCACGAAATCAGTCCAGCCCGGCACATGAACCGGACCAGCCCAGTCCAAGTAAATATTGAACCAAATTGTGTATATTTTAATCAAATTTTATATATTTTAATCAAATTGCACATATTATAATTTAATTAAATTTTAAAATAATAAATTATTCATTAATATTAATAATTATATATATTTTAATTCATTTATGTAACAATTATGAATAATTTCAATGATTAAATAATTTTTTAAAAAAAATTCTCATGTCGGCCCGCTAGCCCGGTCCAACCCACTAGACCCACGAACCGCCAGAACCGCTTCTCGAACCGTCAAAACCGGTAACAGACCGGTGTGGGCCAAGATTTTTCAGCCTACCCACCAACCCGCCTAACCCATGAATTTCTCGGTCTGGTCCTGTACCGTGAAATCTCAGCCCAGCCCGCTACGTCCCACGGTCCGGCTCGTCCAGCCCGTACCAGTGGCCATCACTAGAGAAGCAACCCATATTGATGCAATTGTGTTGAGTTGAATATTAATGGCCCACATGTATCACTTGTACTAACCCGCGAGCTCCAACCCCAACTCATATGCACCAACAACAAAGCGAAAAGGACAAAAGGCCCAAGTATTTGTTAAGAAAAAAAGAAAGAGTAAGTATTGCATATAAAAAAAAGAAATCCATTGTTTCTTGTTGGGCTACAAAAATACCACATGGGTATTGGAAGAAAGGAGGTTTTGATAGAAAACCCATAAGTTCAGCAATAATTAAAGAAAAGCCGAAGGAGGAGGGAGGAGGAGGAGGTTGTACAGACGAGAGCCGCCAGGGGATGCGCTAGAAAGGATGGCGATATTTCAGTCCGAAAATTTGTCCCTAATGAGTTTTCTCTACTCTCTTTTATCTCTTTTCTTTGTTTTCATGTCTAATTTAGAGTAGTTTAAACTAGTAGGAACATGTAATTGAATCTTGTTATGGGTTTATGAGATTATGATTTTTGTTTGTTCAATTGATTAGTTTGATTGGGTATTCGCATGAAATTCGTTATTGGAGTTTGTAATTTATGAATGTTAAGGTTTTATTCATGGTTATTTGCTTGGATTAATAGTAATATTATTAGGTTGAAGCTTTCTTGTCTGATGTTATTGCTGGAATTTTATGTGATGTTAATTTTAATTTAGTTGCAGCTTTCTGGCTTAATTTAAGTTAACTGATTGGTGTTCTTAAAACGGACAAGTTTGTTAATTTAATACATGCTTTCATTGTCAAATTGATATACCTGATTAAGACTGAACTTGCATGCGTTTACGGGGTTTAGTTAGTATGAATGATACGTTCAATGCATATGAGACACCCATGAATGTTATTTTTCCCGCCTTAGAAAAACCATTCAAACTTGATCCAGATTTTATCAGAATTCTCCCTAAATTTTTTGGTCATGATAAGGAAGATGGTCATAGACATTTACAAGAATTTTCTCTTGCTTGCTCTACTTTGTCGTTAAATGGTAAAGATGATGGTATTAAACTTCGTGTTTTCCTTTTTACTTTACATGATTTAGCTACAGATTGGTTATTTTATCTTCCTATTGGATCTATTACTTCTTGGGATAGCCTTCGGAGAGCTTTTCTTGAAAAATACCAACCTGCTAACATAACTAGATTATAAGGAAACAAATATGTAGTATTGAGCAAGATAAAGATGAACAATTTGCATGAGTATTGGAAAAGATTTAATAAACTTTGCATTTCATGTCCACCACATCAACTAAGTGAACAATTCCTAATTGAATGTTTTTATGATGGTTGTTAGATGATCGGAAACGTTTAATAGATATCTCTAGTGGTGGAATGTTGGTGAATAAAACTCCTGGTGGCGCTAGAGAGTTAGTAACTATTATGGCCCGTAACAGTGAACAATATGGGACGAAAAATTATTCCGAAGTGAAAATCTATAGACAACTGAAGGAGCAAACTAGACAAATTACTGAATTTAAAGTTGTAGTTGCTAATATTAGTAATCAAGCTTCCAGTTTTAGTACCCCACATGAGTCTTTGGAAAATTTAGTTCAGCAACTAGCTCTCCAAATCAGGCAAGTTCACTCTCATGAGTCTAGTAGTCATAGTGAGAACCATCTCCACCATCTAGACACCCAAATTGAACGCTTGTGTGCCACACTTAGAAACATAGAGAATAAATTAGATGGACAAGTCGTAGAGAAACCTCCAACTTACTTTTTAGGTGAAACTAATGCCATGATTTTGAACAATGATAAGGACTTGGGTTGTATAAGTGAGGTGGATAATAAATATGAGGTTACCCATGAGGAGTCCAAAGAAACCGATAAGAGAATATGGGATGACTTTGCAGATTCCGATGATGAGGATGATGAACAGTGGCTAGGTGATTATTACACTAAAGACTCTCATATTTTACCTTGTTCTTTTGACAATAATATGGAAACAAAATTGGATGGACTTGCAGCAAAACCTTATGAAGAATCTAAAGAAATTGAAGATGTTGGGCATAAGTTATATAATTAATGAGGTTGCTTGTAGGAAATTGAGAATTTAGAGCGGCTTTAGGTATTAGACCAAACCTAATTCTGATTTTCAATTAATTCTTGGGAGACTTCCAAATTGAGCTTGATGGTTTAATTGAAATGCTTGAGAATGATCACCTTCACCACTTGAAATAGAAGAGGACACACACTTTCTCCTTATAGTTGTAGTCAATGATAGCTATTCTGAACAAGACTTTTCTTATGCTCTTGAACCATCCATGCCATTATATAAGTCACTAAGTTTATCTTTTGCACTTAACTATGAGTCTTATTATTCTAAGTTTGAATTGATAAACTTGCTGCATTTTTGTAACCAAACCAAATGGAAAGAGTCTTTATGTTCTAAAAACGATTTGCACGTTCAATTTTGCGTTAATATGATGGTTCGTTTGTAGGAAGGCTTTTACTACATTGTGTTTGGAGGGCACGAGAGATAGCTTTAGCTATTGTTGCTTATGGGGCAGCGGGTGTTTGATTGTGGCATGCACTCTACAATTGTCGAGCCAACGACGAGAAACAAAGGTGCTGCTTGGGGGGGAACCCAAGGATTTATTGTTTTCTATTTTATTTTATTTTTCTTTAGTACAATAAACCACTCTAACTACTCTATGTATTGTTTATCCAGGATATTATGCCTTCTACCATCTGCCTTCTGTTGATGTTGCCGAATCTGCAAATCGCTGCTCATCTCCTTCTCCGTTCAATTGCAATTTTCAGGACACCAATTACTATATGGAGAATATTTCTGCAATCTACATACACCAGGTTGCCTCCTTCCTTGTTTCACTTGTTCTGTTTTTCTCTTCTTCTCCCCACTTCTATTTTTAGTTTGATTTTATAACATTGAGGACAATGTTGATTTTAAGTGTGGGGGAATTTTGGAGTTATTTTGAGCTGGATGATAAAGTTGTGATGGATTGATATTTGTTGGATTATAGGTGTTGTGATTGAAAACAAAAAAAAAAATTATCGATTGTTACATTTTAGGGGTAGGTGTTGCCGAAAATTTTCTTGAGTTTGATTATATATTTGCATCTGCATAGTAATTTTATTCACATGCATTCAAAAAAATAAAATGAAACACAAAAAATATATAATGTACTTTTGTTTGCATTAGTTTAGGATCGGTCTGCATTATTTAGGATTTCACCTCTTAATTTCCCGAGGAATTTCTATTACTAAGGTTGATAAGAAACTCTAATCTAACTTGTTTTTGGAACTAATATGTTTTTGAAATAAAAGAATTGGTAATGTCTGTATAATTGGAAAAGATTGGTTGAACTTGAGAGATTCATAATATAATTGAAAAAACTATCTTGTTTCTCTTAAATAAGTTAGCTAGATATATAGTTAATCATACCTGTGAGTTTCTTAGCCTATTAGCCTGACATATCTGAATCAGTCTTTACTTTTTTCTTGTGTGATACTTCCTCAATGAAGTGTGGCTCTTAAACTTGTCTTAGTACTCTTTGAGACTTTTGTGACAAATGCTATGAAGAAATGATTTAGGCATTCTTTTCATATTTTTTTTAGCCTCAGAAATTTTCTTTCATATAATATTTCCGGTTCTTTAGCCCTTTTGAGCCTTAAAGTCCTTATTTCTTTATTAACCATACATTACAAACCTGCGGCCTCTTACATATGCTATCCAAGCCTGTTTAACGGAAGTTATTAAGTTGAGTTTGTAGTGTAAGTTTTTGTTATGATGCAAAAAAAAAATATTGTGAAAAGAAAAGGGAAGAAAAACAAAATAGGGGTTGTGACATTGAAAAAAAACAAATTATTTGAGAACAAAAACTGAAAAAAAAAAAAGTGTTTGAAGATTATAGATTGGTAGAAGTGCTATGAATATATTTGGAATTGTTGCCATTTCATTATTATTTATGGAGTGGTGAATGATATAATTTTAAGAAGAAAAAAAGTTGGAGTATGATGTTCAATATATAAATGGAGTTTGTTGTGAGTGTAACATCTTAAGTCATGTATTTTTGCTCCCTTTAGTTTGGCTTCTTGTAACTCCACATTCCTAAATATTTTCCCTACCCTTTAACCTTAGCCACTTTACGACCCTTTACAAGCCCTTTTGATCTTTATGCATCTTGTCGCTCTTAAAGTGGAGAATTGAGACGATAGTAAAGTTTAAAGAAAAATACTTCTTAGAGTCGACTTGGTTACATTTTTGAGCGAATATTATTTAACCCTAAACACATGAGAGTAGAGTGTTTAAATTATATCTGTGAGGATCTACCTATTGAACTTGATGTATTCACAAGGGTGAACTCATGCTAGCTATCTTTGAGTTGCAAAGAAAACCATTTGTCCATGAAGTATTATGAGTTTTGATAGTATGAAATTTTTAATGCCAAGAGTGTAGCATTACTACTAACATTTTCTCAATGTTTTTGTGACTAACTTAAAATGTTTTAGTTTCTAGTCTTATACTTGTCTAATTTCGTTATTTCCAATAGAGAAATTTGAGGTGGTCAATTAGATCTTGCATTTAGTTTACTTTTAGCAGTGTTTTGCTCGAGGACGACCAAAAGCTAAGTGTGGGGGAATTTGATAAGTATCTATTTATACACATTTTTACCCTCTAATATAATACTTTTAGTGTCGTCTGTTGAGGTATATGGGTTAAATATTATACTTTTAGAATCTTTCGGTTTAATCACTTGATAATTATTCTTAGTGTTTAAAAGATGAATTTGTGTCTTTATTAATTATTTAGTGATAACCCATTTGAATAGAGTTCGGAAAGATGCACTAAATTCGAGTATTACTAATTCTGCAGGGCTGATATAGTATTTTGGTCATATCTCACTCATACGGAGTCAAAACGAGACGATTCAAGTGGCTACGGAAAGCTGAGATCGAACCCTACAACTTCTTAGAACAAAGCAAAAGCTAAGGGCCGTTCGTGATTGTTTTTTGTTTTCGATTTTTAGTTTTTTTGAATACTAAAAACCAAAAACCGAAAATCATAAAAAGTGGTTTTCACACTAGTGTATAATTGGCCTAAAGTATCACCCCAAAAGTATTACTTAAAGGCCTAAAAGTGTTGCTTTAGGTCATATGTAACACTTTTATAAGTGAAACATCTGCCCGTGCTACCTATTCTCTAAGGTAACACTTTCCAATACTAATGTTTCACTTTATCAAGTGTTACTCAAAATTCTCTAACGTAAAACTTTTTTTAAGCTAATGTAGCATTTTTGTAGTGTTACTAATAATGTTTTATGTAACACTTTTTCGTCTATAGTAGCATTTTCTATGTCATCTCTTGACTTATAGTAACACTTTGTTAAATATTATGTATCACTTTAAATGAGCATATGTAATACTCTATTAGATATTTGGCAACACTTCTTATCAGCTAGTTTTATAGTGTAACACTTCTATTTCACATATCTTATAGTAACATTCTTTAATTTATCGGCATATATACAATGATAATAATAGTAAAACTTATAAACGTAATAATTGAAGAGGAAATAAAATGATATTATTGATATAAATGAGTAGAAATACTCAACGACCATTGTAAAAAATTAGCCAAAGAGTATACTCAATCGAAAACATACTATTGCATCCAAAATATAAATAGTTAATCTAAAAATTAAATCATAAAATCATAATATATATATCTCTCCTTAAATAAACCTAAATCAATATAAAGGTCATTCTTTCATTAATCTTCAATTCTATTATCCATGTATAGGCATGCTTCTCGATGTATCATGTATGTTTGCTACTCTAATACGCCATTATTTCCATCATCCTGCAGTAAGGAAAAAAAACTTCAAAGTCTTATATGATAACAAATCAAGTCTGTCAAAAAAAAAAAAAATTAGAACTCAAAAGCAATAGATCTGCTGTAGATCTTCTATAGTTAGAGGATGTTTCCAAAAAAAAAACATTCAACTGCAGGCCACAATGAAGGAACTATATCTTGGCTCTATCTTTCCCACTAGATCTGAACTATGATATATATACATAACTTTCTTGATCCTGTCATCTCCAAATAGAAAGAGTTTCAAACTATCAGCAACCAGTGCCAGGGTATAACATATTACACTGTCTATACCACACAAATCTTGTCTCAACTTCAGATCTCAGTTCAATATTAGTGGTTATCGACAAGATTATGATCCTCCGCAATGGCCAAACGCACCCCATGGTCTCCATTTCTACTCCTCAAAAATAATTATTAAGAAAAACGACGACAAACTTACAAACAATCCAGTTGAGCTCCTCTGTTAGTGGGTCTCACGGAGTTCTAGACATATACCTTAAACCTAACCAGATAAGACTTAGTTAGAAAAGCGAAAAAAAATGAAAGAAAAATTCTTCGTAGTAGATAATACACTTGTTAAAACACTTGGCAGTGGAAGAATTGCAATAAGTTGAGGAAATATTGCAGCAATTGCTCAAGCTGGAGTGTCATATCATGATTATAGCTTAATATGTAGGTTTAGGGAGGAATCATGGACTGCATACTGCCCCTTGAATTTCTATCTCGTGTCAATCACACTCTCAAGTCTCATCTTCTTTTTTTTCAGCTAGAAAGAATTTTGCTCATGGTGAGATTACATTTCAGTCAAAACCCTCAGATTAGAGTTAGGCATGACTCACAAAGTTGTCGAAAGGTTATAGGCTGTTTCTTTCTTAGACTCCCTTAATCAGAGAGCACAATTCAGGGACTAGTGGTTATCCTACTGCTGCAATGGTGCCCGTGGGTTCTTATTATCTAAAAATTAAGGCCAATTGGTGGAATACTTTGAAGAGTAGTTGCATGGCCATTGCTGGTTTTGGTTGGCCTTAGTTTACTGCGAATTCTTCTCTAGCCAACATTGAAGCCCTTTATAATATCGAAACTTGTAAAATATGTTTCGATTCATCTTATTCAATATCTTCAGTAAGAAAATTCGATGCTATAAGTTGATAATATAAGAATTGTATCAAGAAATACAACACCATGAATACACCAGATCCAAGGTTGAGTAAAGAACTAAGATCATCAAATTAACAAAATGGGAAAAGTAATTTAATTAGGCTAGATGATGATTATTAAATTAACTTAATCTCCTCTACTATATCATTCTCCATTTTTTACCCTTTATGACTTTATGTCCATTGCAGGTCATAAAAAATGAGTATATAAAACTTCTAGTTAGTAGTTACTACAATCTTTAGCATAGTCGAGTATAATTGGTTTGGTAGATGTTGAAAACCAAACACTAAACAATCATTCCGTACAAATTCACAAACGAAACCGAAACAAAAGTAGAACAATCTTAGGTAGCAAGTAGCGAGCAGCAAGCATCAACTTTGTTCCAATAATTGTAATTTATCAAACAATTAAACCTTAACACGAAATAGAAATCAAATTATACTCTTATTTCACAAAAGTTTTATCATAATATTTGGTAATTTCTATAATATATAATTGAACAATAAACCCTAAATTCGAAATACATACCTCTTAAACCCAATTCAATTCAACCCTAAACAAGTTAAGAAAACAAGAGGGGAAGCGTGGCGGCACTTTCGGCCACCGTCGACAATTGCAAGAGAAGCCAACGATGTGCAGCAGCATCAAACGCCAACAGTGTCAGGATTGAACAGATCAAGAAGAAGCACGCATTTAATGGTGAGAAGATGAAAGAGAACAGCAGCGAGATGGGTTGAGCGTCGGTATATGATGCTCTAGCAAAGTGCACAACGAGAGTGAAAAAGAGCGGAAGATTTTTTTTTTTTTTGACGGAAAGAAAAGGGATTTCATTAATATTTCGCCAAACGGCACTTACAAGCCATTTCTGAAAAACATAAAATTCTAGTAGAAATACATATCACCCTAGAAATGTAAACATCGCAGATTTGACTTAATTTTGCCTTAATAAAAATCTTCATCTGAAGCAATGCAATCTGTGAGTTCGCTCTGGTTCGGCATACGATCTGCAGATGCGGAAATTTTGGGATGAACGTACTCCAATAGTCTTCCATAATTTTACAGAAGTTGTGAAACCCTAATTCTTCAAAAACCAACACAATCAACATACTAGAAAAAATCACCATCTAAAAGATGGGAACTTTTATTAAAAGCAAATAAATAGGATTTTTCGGTGCTTACCACTGGTTAAGACACCAGTGGTAGCCCCTAAGAAAAGGATGAAGGAAGAAGAAGAGGAATAAAGAAGGAAGGAGAAAGCTTTAAAAAAGTGAAAACCCTAACCGCGGAGGCTAGGAAGAAACCCTCCCAAGGAAACCTAGAGGGAACAAACTCTCTCTAGAAAACTAGAGAGAGAACCATGTACCCAATACTTATTGTTATCCAACATATTGTGGAATTTGAAAAAGAGCGGAAGATAGATAAGCTTGAGAAAGGTTTTGGTGATTTCGATGGTTAAAGTACTCCGTAGTTTGTCCTTGTAATTTTTGTATTAAATCAATTTAGGAGTATATTATATTATCCAACTTAAAAAAAAAATTCTCCATAATCTATTTAGAGGAAAATAAAAAAGTTATTCTTGTAGTTGAAGACTTGAAGTGTTACCTATGTTATAGTAGGCATAATGTTACCATTATGGTATTATATAAATAATTCTTAGAAAGTGTTACTTGGAAGTGTTACTGGGAAGTGTTACTTGTGCAAGAGTGTTACATTAATGAGTCACTTAAGAATAAAGTGTTACACAAAAGTGTTACTTATATTTTAGTGTTACATAAAAGTGTTACATTTTCTCCAAGTGTTACAATAGTTATGATACTTAAGTGGTAGACAATTTTTAATATTTTAAAGTGTTACGATAAGGTGTTACCTTAGACCAATTATGTAGTAGTGTCACTTTTCAGTTGTCAATTTCAAAATCATCATGTTCCCAATAACTTTGACAAATTTTCTATTCATTATAGGACATATATTATATGACTTTGAAAATCAAAAAACCAAAAAATACAAAATCACAGTAATACCGAACGGGCCCTAATTCATCTGTTTACTGGGTCGAAATTACATTATAGAGAAGAAGCCCATATTGATGCAATTGTGTTGAGTTGATTATTGATGGCCTACATGTATCACTTGTACTAACCAGCGAGCTCCAACCCCAACACGTATGCACCAACAGTAAAGCAAAAAGGACAAAAGGCCCAAGTATTTGTTAAGAAAAAAAATAAAGAGTAAGTAGTGGAGATAAAAAGAAGAAACCCATTGTTTCTTGTTGGCTACAAAAATACCATGTGGGTATTGGAAGAAAGGAGGTTTTGATAGAAAACCCACGAGTTCAGCAATAATTAAAGAAAAGCCGAAGGAGGGAGGAGGAGGTTGTACAGACGAGAGCCGCCAGGGGATGCACTAGAAAGGATGGCGATATTTCAGTCCGAAAATTTGTCCCTATTGAGTTTTGTCTACTCTCTTTTATCTCTTTTCTTTGTTTTCATGTCTAATTTAGAGTAGTTTAAACTAGTAGGAACATGTAATTGAATCTTGTTATGGGTTTATGAGATTATGATTTTTGTTTGTTCAATTGATTAGTTTGATTGGATATTCACATGAAATTTGTTATTTGAGTTTGTAATTTATGAATGTTAAGGTTTTATTCATGGTTATTTGCTTGGATTAACAGTAATATTATTAGGTTGAAGCTTTCTTGTCTAATGTTATTGCCGGAATTTTATGTGATGTTAATTAATTTAGTTGTAGCTTTCTGGCTTAATTTAAGTTAACTTATTGGTGTTCTTAAAGTGGTCAAGTTTGTTAATTTAATACATGCTTTCATTGTTAAATTGATATACCTGATTAGGAATGAACTTGCGTGTGTTCACGGGGTTTAGTTAGTATGAATAATAAAGCAACTAATTTTCTTGCGTTCAAGGGATAATTTGTTAACCAATCTATCTATTGGCTAGTTTAATGATTCAATGATTAAACCCTGTCTCAAAACAAAATTACGTGTCTCCTATTAGTTTCTTAGTTATTTTTGAAAACCGAATTTATTTGCTTCAATTAATATTTATAATATTAGTTTAACAATTTTAGTATAGAAGTGATATCCAAATCCCCCCATATTTATATAATAATAGTCATTTATATAAGTAAACAAATTAGTTTAAGATAATAACGCAGTCTCTGTGGGTTCGACCCTTACTTTCCCTATCTATTTGTTAGAGTTAGTGAGTGATTTATAAATTTAAAATTGTTTCGTAAATGACACGCGTCACCTTCTGCCATCTCGGAGCAAGAAATTCATTAGTAGCAAGACTAGTCTCACCATAAAATAAGTGGCACAACCCAAAATCCCCATTCTAACAAATACCAGCATGGAAGTTGCAAGCAAACACACATGTAGGTGTGACAATCAGATGATCATAAAATCCTATCAAGTAAAAGCTTCACTAGTATACTTACATTTCGGGATTATGAATCCGCTGAATATAAAGGCAAACAGTATGAAATAAACGGATGCAAGATTGGAAACAACTATGGTTTGAAAGAGAGAAGCCAAGAACCGGATCGTGGTTACTGATGCCAAGTGCACTCCCAAAAACAGAAGCACTTGGCAGAAGAACCTGAAATACACAATTAATGATTTAATTTTACACCACCAACCAATTACTTAAGGAGCGTAAGAGTAAGACGCGGCAACCAAGGCAGTGGCCACAACAATCAAAGATGAATTTCAGCGTTGGTGAGACCACAGGATGACTAGATGTGTGCAATATCAATCCTAAGCAGTCAACTGTAGTAGGCTAAGATATTTTCATATGGCAAAAGACGGGGTAAAATGATCTAGAAAACAAATTGTAGTCTAACAAATTAATACCCTGATTCAATTATACAATCACTGGGAACTGTTTACGCAATCACAAATGTAAAGTGGGTGGGGGAGAGAGACTGCAATGGCGGAGCCAGGATTCTCAAGGTGGAGGGACAAAATCAATATCATATATTCGGAAACAAAATTTAGAAAAAAAAACAGTACAACACAATTCAACATCATATACTAATTCTTCTTCCTCCTCCTCTTGTAATGGTACATTACTAGTATTTGAACCACCAACATCCATGTCAACATCATGATGAGTTTGGGGAGAGCTAAATGAAGGCGATTCATTTTTAGGTGTTTCGCTATGAGTGGGTGAAGACGTTTCTTGAGATTTCATTCTTTTAAAGATAAATTGTCGAAGATTGGTTGTTTTCCCTTAGCCTTCTTTGACTTGTTAGAATTAGGTGAATGTGAATCACTTGACATTTCCAATTAAATTGATAAACATTAATCAATTACATATCAAAGTAATCAAACCAAACTATTCAATATTTCAATTATAAATCAACTCATATTTATAATATCCTAATTACAAATTCGAAATTGCAAACTAACAATTTCCTAAATCATGAGTTCATCATGATTAATGCCAAACCAACAGCAAATCAATCAACAACCATAAATCCACAATCACACATTCACATTTCACAAATATCATAATTCACAACCAAACAATGTAAATATTACCTTTAAAAAAAACCAAAACTAAAACTAAAACTTAGGGTTTAGAAAACGTAAGGATTGGCTGAAGTGAAAGTGAGTGAGTGCTGGCCATCTCAGAAGGTCCACGATGGCGAATGGACGTGGGCGGTGGGGTGGCGGCGTCGCTTCGCTTCCTGACTCTGTCGCTTCGTGGCTTTGTTCCTCTTCGGCTCTTCCTCACCGCTCCTGACTCCTTCGTTCAAAGTTCATGACTTTGTTCCCTCTTCCTCAATGCTCGTCATCGTCATCTCCGGCAAATGCGAATGTGCTGTCAACCGTCATCGTTCCTCCGCCGCCGAGCTTAGGGGTTTGTTTTTCAATTTCTCTCTTCCTCAGTCTCTCTCTTCCTTTCAGCGTGTTTTTTTCAAAAAAAAATTTCTCTCTTCCTCACCTTCACACGTCTGGCAGCGTGTTACTTTCATTTTTTTGTTTTTTTTACTGGCCCCGCCATTGAGAGATAGAGAAAGAGACCTTTCCCATATAAAAGGGTCATAGGAAATTCTATAAACCCATAGCATACAACCCTATTTCAATTAATGGGTTTAGCTTAGTGTATAAAACGAAATCATTATGATGAAGTGTCCAATACAAAAAGATGCAATACAATGAGATGAGAGCCGGAAATGAAAACCGAAAGGGGGAACAGAGGTGGACATCGGAGGTAAAAATCGAAGGTGTTGAGAGAAGCGTTGAGCGAGACGAGAACAGATGCACAACTTGGTTCAGTTACAGCAAATTGAAAATAAAAGAAAAAGGGTTTACGAAGTAGAAAGTTTGTTCCTCTTTTTTAGGGGAGTACAAAGCTTGTTCCTAAAAGTAAATTGAAAATAAAACGATTATTTTTTTATCATAATTGTTTTAATAGAATTTTTATTATTAATAAAATTCACCACATTCCCATAAATATATAAAATAAAACACCATAAAATAATTTCATAGCAAAGATAACACACATTAAGATGAGTGTTAAGTGAAATATTATTAATGCAAGCTAAGATAATAGTTCTTTTGTCAATACGTTAAATTTAGACTTTACTTAACACTTGATAAAATAAGAGTTAATTTAGGGGTGCTATCTTTGCCCTTTTTTGTAGTATTGTTGAAAGGAAGGTCAAAAGGCTGCATACTGATAATGGTCTGGAGTTATGTTGGTATGAGTTCGATGAACACTGCAAGAATGAAGGGATTGCTCGCCATCATACTGTTAAAAATACGCCACAACAAAATGGAGTTGCAGAATACATGAATCAGCACTGTTGGAGAGAGCGAGGTGCATGCTCTCAAATGCTGGGTTAGCTAGGAGATTTTGGGCAGAAGCTGTGAGTACAGCTTGCTATCTGATCAACCGTGGACCTCACACAGGTATTGATTGTAAAACACCTTATGAGGTGTGGTCTAGTAAGCCTGTAGATTATTCTTTGTTGACAGTTTTTTGTTCTACTGTTTATTATCATGTAAATGAGGGTACACTATGACCTAGAGCTAAGAAGGGTGTATTTGTGGGTTTTAGGAGTGGAGTTAAGGGCTATAGAATCTGGTCACCTTCTAAAAATCGTGTTATACTTAGTATAAGTGATATTTTGATGAAAATTATATGCTTAACTCTCCTGTGAAGTCTATTGTGGTGTCTGTTAGTAGTGATGTTGATAAACAGGTGGAGCTGCAAGTCACTCAGGCTGAGAGTGAATCACAACTCCAAGGTGGAGAAGATCAATACGGTGCTATTGAAGAGTCTTCTAGTTATCAGTCAACCACATCTGAAGTACATCAACCAAGCATAGCACTTGATAGAGCTAGAAGAGTTGGTGTGGGGCCTCCAAAGAGGTATGGTTTTGAAGACATGATTGCCTATGCACTACAGGTTTCAGAGGAGGTGGAGGTTGAAAATCATGAGACATCCACCTAGAAAGAAGTTGTTTCTGGCAATAAGTCTACTCTATGGCTCGCTGCAACGGGAGATGAGATGGAGTCTCTAGATAAGAATCAGACTTGGGAGCTAGTCAAACGTCCTAAGAAGAGGAAGATTGTGACATGCAAATGGGTTTTCAAGAAGAAGGAAGGGTCTTCACCCTTTGAGGGGGTCAAGTATAAAGCTCGTGTTG
This sequence comes from Beta vulgaris subsp. vulgaris, assembly GCF_026745355.1. Classification (NCBI taxonomy): domain Eukaryota; kingdom Viridiplantae; phylum Streptophyta; class Magnoliopsida; order Caryophyllales; family Amaranthaceae; genus Beta; species Beta vulgaris. The sequence goes on from NC_079204.1 coordinate 31,014,005, forward strand.
TTGAAAGAGGGTTCACACAAAGGGAAGGAGAAGATTATAATGAGATTTTCTCACCAGTAGTCAGGCATACTTCCATCAGGGTGCTACTAGCAATAGTTGCACATCAGTCTTTAACTTGAGCAACTAGATGTGAAAACAGTTTTCCTACACGGGGAGTTGGAAGAGGAGATTTATATGACACAACCAAATGGGTTTCAAGTTCCTGGAAAATAAAATTATGTTTGCAGATTGAAGAAGTCTTTATATGGACTAAAGTAGTTTCCTAGGCAGTGGTATAAGCGGTTTGACAGCTACATGATTGAGTTAGGCTACAACAGGAGTTTGTATGATTGTTGTGTGTATCACAGCAAGCTGAGTGATGGGTCATTTATATATCTGGTCCTGTATGTAGATGATATGCTCATAGCTGCAAAGACTAAGTCTGATATTCAGAGGTTGAAGGGTCTTCTCAGTGCAGAGTTTGATGAAGGATTTGGGTGCTGCGAAGAATATTTTGGGGATGGAGATCTATAGGGAAAGGGATCAGAAGAAACTTTTCTTGTCACAGAAAGTTTATATTCAGAAGATTCTGTCAAGGTTTGGCATGACAACAGCTAAGCCTATAGACACTCCAAGTGCTTCCAATAATCACTTGTTTGTTGCTTTTGCACCCAAGACTGCTGAGGAAAAGGAGTACATGAGTCGGGTTCCTTGTGGTAGTGCAGTAGGGAGTTTAATGTATGTTATGGTTTGCACTAGGCCGGATCTTGCACATGCAGTTAGTGTTGTTAGTAGGTTCATGGGTGACCCTAGTAAGGAGCACTGACAGGCAGTTAAGAGGATTTTTCGTTACCTTAGAGGTACGTCTGACATTGGTCTCATTTGTTGGATTGATACTCAGTGTTTAGTCAGTGGTTATTTTGATTTCGATTATACTAGAGATGTTGACAGTAGGAGGTGAATGACTGGTTATGTTTTTACTCTTGGTGGTTCTGTCGTTAGTTGGAAGGCAACTTTGCAGGCTACAGTTATCTTGTCTACTACTGAAGCATAGTACATGGCATTAACAACAGCTGCTAAAAGAGGGGATATAGCTAAATGGGCTAGTTAGTGATCATGGTTTACATCACGATTAGGCTATTGTGTATTGTGACAGTCTGGGTGCAATATGCTTAGCCAAGGATCAAGTCCATCATGAGAGTACTAAGCATATTGATGTGAGATATCATTTTCTGAGGAGTGAGGCTAGAATTAAGGTGAAGATGAAAGTAGGAACTGCTGAAAATCCTGCTGATATGTTCACCAAGCCGGTTCCGCAGAGTAAGTTTCAACATTGCTTGGACTTACTCAATGTTCGTGATTGTTAGTTGCCCTCTTGCGGTAATTATGGGGTCCTTCGGGACTAATCTGGTTTGGTTGTCTTTTGGGACAAGTTTGTTGTAAGGAGATTCTAGGCGTTCTCATCAATGCATCTGTAATCTAGCTTATTGTGAAAGGATTCAAGTCAAGGTGGAGATTTGAAAGAATGCGTGAAAAAACTAAGGTATGACATAAGGATGAATTTGAATACTCATATATCTCAATCTATAAATGGTTTTTATTCGATTCAAATTGGAGGTGATAGCTTGTTCCAAGAGTTTTCAACGATAGGTCATATGCCCAATTCCGCTAAGAAACAAGAAAGTTATGACTGTTTTACGAAGAACTGACGAAACTGTTTCGTCTTGCGTGCGCCTCGCCCGGGTAGGTCGAGCGGATCTCGCCCGGGCACTTTCAATCGTGCGCGCAAGCTATTTTGGAAAAGCGAATTCCCGCCCGGTCAGGCGGATTTCGTCCGGGCTTGTCGGGCAGGTTCGGCGTGTTGTCCGGAAAACGCGTTTTTGACGCGGGAGTATAAATAGGTCATTAACCTAATTGTTTTATACGAAGAATTAGACTTAATTCTCTCTGTAATATGGTTTTCCTCACATAAAAATACTGTCTCTCTGCCCGTAGACGTAGCCAAATTGGTGAACCACGTAAATCTACTGTCTGATTTTTCATTGTTATGCATTCATTATTTGTTTCTCTCTCACGTCTGTCATAACAAATTTGATAATTTTAACCTAGTGGAGCACCCATATCATAATTGGTTCCGCAAAATCTTGGAGAATTCTTCTATTTTCAGTTTATAAGTTTGTTGTGGTAAGTTTTCTTCTTCATTGATTACGGTGTTCTAATTTTTTGATGGTATGTTTGACCTGGGTTTAGTTTCTAGTTTACAATTTGAAGTTTTACAATGCTCAAAATATTATGATTTCACTTGGTGCATGAAAATGTTGCCTTTTATATTGGTGTCTCCTGGTTTTCTTAGAATTGAAATGATCGCTTTACTGCTTATTTTCTCAATTTGGGAGGATCCTAGATGTTGTAACTTTCTATAATAAACCCATTATAACTATTTGTCTGGCTGCAAAACCCATCATTTCTATGTTTACTTTGCTATGTATTTGAGACTATCTAGAATGGATTTGTAATTGACATTATTGAACAAAATGTGTAGCAAATCTTTGTAAAAGCTATCACTATACCGCATTCCCCTTTGCCACACCTAAACAATTTGCAACATTTTTCATTCTCCTATGTACTTCTTATCTCCTCTACTACCCTTATTGCTAATATCCTAAACTACTCAATGACGTATGGTTTTAGAACTTCTACTAGCGCATGGTAGGTAAGAACTCATACTTTAAGTTGCGTAATCAATGTGAAGAAGGTAAGCAAGGTCTTTTATTAACAAGCTTTAATTTATTAGGGGGAAAAAAGCCCATCAGATTTGATCAAGACGGGCTTATGTATTGTTACTACCATTTTACATCACAACTAGCATTTATTATGATTCATTGAATCAAGCTTTAAAGGGTGTAATGATTATGTAAATGAAGGCCCAGTTATGCCAAGAAGCCCACAAGAAATAGTCAACAAAAGTCAACAGACAATGATCCATGAAAAAAAAGCCCAATCGTTAGCAATAATCAAGAGATAATAATTGAAAGTCAAGCAACGCTAAAGATGATGACGTGGCTGGAAGTTATTCTGATTATAAAGGTATGCAAGGACGTGGGTAATGGAACGTGACTATCATAGCGCCAGAAAATGGTAGTTGTGATTTGAATCATAAATTTCCCTCCAAGGAGCAAGGAAGTTATACATGTCTTCGCAGTATAAATACAAGAAGGAACATCATAATACAAAAAACACAAAAACACATATATAACAAACGTGCAATTTACTTTCCTCTAGCGTAGCTTTACCCAACCCCCTTCTGGGGTTATAGTTGGCCTCTAATTTAGAATTAGAGCATGCATTGAGTTACCAAGTTTGTTCAATATCCAATTCAAGTCGAAATTCATGGAGGTATTCATCTTCATGTTTGTCCTTTAATTGTCCAGCCTGGTCTATCTCTATGTGTGTTGTAGAATCTTTTTAGAAGTTTGTGATGAAAATGGGAACATTCAGCTTTAATTAATAGATTAATTATTGCATTGATCATCTTATTTAATACACGTCGCCGGAATTTATTGGGAGGTATAGTTTTAATTACATTAGGCTACAACGAAGTACGTTAGCAAGGTTTTATCAAATTAAAACCGTTAACCCCCAGGGACTAAGACTCCCGTGACATTCAATATCTAACTATTGGGTGTGCATTGACTTGTTTGCAAAATCATCCAACTGAATTTGCACCAACAGGTTTTTTGGTGACCACAGTGGGAGGAAAAAGATTCATAATCCAATTGTGAAATTTTCCTTGTTAAATTTTAAAAGTAGCTTTTACCTAAAAATAGTTTTTATTTACTTGTCTTTTGATCCTAAATGTCGAGTACACGTTCTCGAAGGAATAGAGAAGGTCCTAGAATTGATCCAATCTTCCAAACTATGGAAGATAATAATTCAATACATACAGAGTCTAGGGTACCTGTGGACGAAAATGAACCAATTCATAATGTCTCAGGAGAGTCACAAGGAGAAACTCCCCAAAGGGACAGTTCATCTCCATGTAGTACTGGCTGAGTGTTCGTGCACCAATTATATGGAAAGTTCACTGAAGTAGTGAAACAATTACTATTGGAGGCCAGCGAGAGTCAAAGGCAACAATTTGATTCCAACTATAGGACTTTAGCCCATGAGTCAGCGAGGGTCTTCACAAATATCCTTCAAAGGATAAGTGAGGAGAATAGAGATATTAAATCTAGGCAGATAGACCGCATACTCGTAGACATAAATGATACTATGAGTGCGACCTTTACGGCAATGTTAACATCTCTTACTACTGAGGTAGTTACTCGTTTGGAACCGCTAGTTGAAAAATACTACCAGTTGAATGAGAGGCTACTTAAGGCTTTAGAGGAAGTCCCACTTAATAGAGCACATGGAGATCAGAGATTAACACCAGGTTGGCACCAGGCGTGGAGCCAGGCTGGCACCAGGCGTCAGGACGTCATCAACCTTCTTTTCCCATGGGTGGTGGACAGTTTGGAGATAACACACACCAACCTGGATCATTACACGAAGGACAAAGGCATGGTACTTTTGTTACTAATAACAATAATTCACCTAATTCATTTGTACCTATACATCAACTAACTATGGCTTGGAATCCTCCTTCTTCTAACTTTATGGCCTTTCAACCGCCTAATCTTAGAGCGTCTCATTATGGGGTAATTCCAAGTTATGGTCATAATCAGGCTCCATTTGTTCATACAAATGGAAGTTACCCACAAGGTATGCTTAATAATGGGTACGCCTTTCAGCCACAAACGGCACAAGGACACATAATCCTAGCTATCTACATCGCCAAGATATTCCAATGGGCGGTTATCAAAACCAACCTTTCATTCCTAGTCCATCCCCTATGTATGATCAAATGGGGAGTATGGGCAATGGGAATATGGGACATCCGAGAAGAAATCCAGAGCCTTAGCGACACAATTTTATTAACCTCCCGCACTTAGTCTCATTTTAAGGTCATATATAGTTACATTATATATTATTTGCTTAATCTCTGTGAGTCAAGTAAATTCTTATGTGTGTTTTCTTATGTTTGTTTTATAAGGTATTCCTCAAGGAAAGGCAAGGGAGGGTTCTTTCACCACCTTCGAGATGAACGAGGTTCGGGATTTGCTAGCACGCTACCTTATCGACATTTACATGTGAATATGATGTCGCAGCTTTGAGATTCTTTGTTCTTATTATGTTACTAGCTACTTAAGCTACTTTTGTTTTTTATTTAATTTTAGTACTTATTTAAACATTCATTTGTAGTACATTCTCAAAATATTATATATATATATATATATTTAACAAACTGATGCGGTTCTTAGGGAAAACCGCATTAGTTTGTTCCCAAAGCTAAAGCAAATTTGGCGCCAAGAACATATACTGATGCGGTTCTTAGGGAACACCGCATCAGTTAATCACATTAACTGATGTGGTTTTCCCTAAGAACCATATCAGTAAAACATTTACTAATCCAATTTTGGACCGGATCAGTAAATGATTTCGAGCTGCTGCAAGCCCACCTGATGTTTGACCGCATAGATAGGGTTTTTTGCATTAGTGATTTGACTCAAATATGTTATATAAACATTATTGTGCCTCGTTCCCTGACAAATCAGTTCCCCTATCCTAGTGTTCACTATGAGACAAAGATTAGCTTTCAATTCAACTTGATTTCCTTGACATACAGTAGTGAAATCCTCAAAGATTATGCTTTAAACATTCAACATAGTAAACATTGTTGAGAGAGTGACTTACTAACCTCACCTATTGCCTACACAATGTGAATGCGGATTTGACTACCTCATTGTAAAAGTTGTTTGTTTTGAAATATGTTTAGAAAAAGAAGTAATCAACAAGTCTTAAAAGGAAGACCAAAAAACCTAATTGCATAATTGAAAAACTATATAGGGACATCTTAAGGACTTATCCAATTTAGATTTTCCTGTCACTACTTTATAATAGTTCAATGAACTAAAGATTAAGTTCGAGTATGAGGGTACAAATATGATAATGATTTGTCCATTGTTGGCCTCTACTTAAAATGATCGGTTTTTTCACCATATACCCTGAAAAAAAAATTGCACTATATACCCTTTCAACTTTTAAAATTCACCATACACCCCCCACCATTCAAAAAATACATCGACTTACCTTTTTGACTAACGTTGTTAGACTTTCGTTAGTCATTAACTCCTAATCCTCCTCTAACCCTAATTAAATAACCTAAATCTACCCCTAACCCTAACCCTAACCCTAATATAATACACTTAACCCTAACCCTAACCACCCCTTACCCCCACTGTCCTATCACCCCCTCACCACCGCTGACCCTCACCACCCCCTCACCACCGTTAACCCCTTCCTCACTCCTCCGCTGAACCCCTCCCCTTCCCCATTCCCCCACAACCCATGAGACCCCCTTCCCCTTGCCCACTCCCCCCCAACCTCGTTGACCCCCCTCCACTCCCTCGCAACCTCGCCGACCCTCTCCCATTCCCTACCTGCAATCGTGTTTCAAAAAATATGGGTTATTCCCCATTAGGTTGTTCCCCACCAGATTGTGTTTCAAAACATCTCGGTTGAATGGGTTTCGAAAAATTTGGGTTATTGTGTTTCGACGAAGAATTTGGGTGTTGGGTTTCTTCGAAAAATCTAGGTTTCAACAAAAATTTCGGGTTGAATGGGTTTCTTTTAAAAATATGGGTTGTTAGGTTTCGAAAAATCTAGGTTGTTGGGTTTCGAAATATCTAGGATGTTAGGTTTTTGCGAAGAATCGGTGGAAGGGGAGGGAGTTACGGCGGGGAAGGGGAGGGAGTTACGGCGGGGAAGGGGAGGGAGGTTGCGCGACAGCGGGGGAAGGGGAGGGGGTTGCACGACAGCGGAGGAATGGGAGGGGTGATTCTCTAGGGGAAAAGGAGGGGAGGCAGGTTGAGGAGAGGATGGAGGTGGTGCTGCGGGGGAAGGGGGAGGGAGGGGGCACTAGTAGAATAAATGCTTATTACTGCGGTCAAAAAGTGGCCTATTGCGGCGGTTTTGACCGTGCAGCAATAGGTAATTAATATATTACTGCGGTTTTAAGTCACAACAATATTTGAACATATTGCTGCGGTTTCTAGGTAAAACCACAACAATATATATTTCTTATATCAGATTCATAAAGTATATTGTTGCGGTTTCTAGAGAAAACCGCAGCAATATGCAGTATTTAATAATAAAAAATAGGCATATTGTTGCGGTTTGTAGCCAAAACCGCAACAATATGTACAGGTGTAAGGAAAAAAAAAATTTGCATTTTGCCATTAAATTCGAAAGATAAAAAAATCAGAAAAATAGCAAAAAATCATAAACTTGCAACAACAAAACGATACGAAAACTGAACAAAGAGAAAAACGAGATATAGAAAATTAAATGAAACTAACAAAGAAAAAGACAACAATAAGAAAAAAAAAACTGAACAAAGAAAAGAACAAAAAATTACATTACTGTAAACAAAAAATATAAAATAAGAAAAATACACTAAAGTGAGCAAAAATGAACAAAGAAAATAAGAAAAATGAACAAAAAAAAAAAAATCTGAGATACATTACAGATTAACCCAGTGAACAAAAAAATTGTATTGATAAAAACAAAAATAAAAATCTGCAATAAAAAATCTGCCCTTAAAAATCTTTGCGACTTCTCAGCCGCGGTCGACAAAGGCCGGCGAGTTCACGAGGAACAAAACCCTTGCGCGTTACGAGCCACCCTCGACGAGGATTGAGACCTTGCGTGTCACGAGCCATCCTCGACGAGGGTCGAGGCCTTGCGTGTCACGAGCCACCATCGACGAGAGTCGAGGCCTTGTGCGTCACGAGCCACGAGCGAAAAGCGACGAGCAACATGCGACGAAGGCTGGCGAGTCACGAGCGATGAAGAGCGGCGAGCCACGAGCCATAGAGGACGGCGAGGCACGAGCCATGGAGGACGGCGAGCGACAACCATGAAGGACTGTTAATGAAAGAGAAACTATGCGCCGAAGAGAGAGGATAGTGAGGAGAGAGAGAGGAGAGGACACTTAATGGGGACGATGAAGAACGCCGAAGAGGAAAGAGAGGAGAGAGAGGAGAGTGAGGAGAGAAAAAGGAGAGTGAAACGGCTATAATGGAACTCTGAGTTCTAGAGAGGAACAAAACCCTAGTTGGGTCGTTCATTCTTTTTTATACTTAAAACCGCATATTGCTGCGGTTTTTTAAAAAAAATTGCAGCAATAGGTTAATATTTTAATATTATATGTTTTTTCACATGGTTTAATTTTTTTATAATATTTTAATATATTGCTGCGGTTTTTTCGAGAAACCGCAGCAATATGTTTGGTCAAATAGTCAAAACAATTTCAAAAAATTTCCGTTGAAACCATATTGCTGCGGTTTTCGGCCGAAACCGCAGCAATATGGTTATTTTATATTTTTCTTTTCTTTTTAGGTGATATATTGCTACGTATGGGTAAAATCGCAGCAATATCACCGCAGCAATAAGCAATTATTCTACTAGTGGGGTTGTTGGAGTGGTGGTGCAGTGGGATAAGGGGTGGTGGGGCAGTGGAGGTTGGGGTGGGGTGGGGTAAGGGGGTGATGGGTGGGCAGAGGGGTGGGGGTGTTAGGTGTTAGGTGTTAGGGTTAGTGTTAGGATAAGGATTAGGATTAGGGATAAGTTGGTTGATTAGGGTTAGAAGAGGGACTAGGGGTTAATGACTAACGGAGTTTAATGCCTTAGTCATTAGGGGTAAGTGGATCTATTTTTTCAAAAGTGAGGGGTATATGGTCAATTTCAAAAGTTGAAAGAGTTTATGGTGCAAAAAAATATTTATATGGGGTGTATGGTGAAAAGCCGTAAAATGATTCATATTATTGTAGGTTTATGCTGTTAAAAAAAATCAAAAAAATATAAATGGTGGTTTATTAAACAACTAAAATATTAATTTTTGTGATATGTTCTTTAAGTAATCAAATTACTAGGAACCTAATCCAATTATCTAAATCATCTAACTTTAATGATTAAAAACTAACAAATGTCAGAGGAGGGAGGGTTTAGATCGTGGCGTAATAGTCAGAGGAGGGAGGGTTTAGATCGTGGCGTAATAGTCAGAGGAGGGAGGATGGTGGTTGCAGAAAAACCTGGAGAGCTAAGGAGGGTTTAGACATGGGAAGTGGGGAGGCTGAGGAGAGAAGATCAGATGAGGAATTGGATTAGAGTTTGCATTATGGGGTGAAGAGAGAAGATTTAGTAGGAGTAGTGGAGCGGGATGAAGAGAAAATAAGAGGAGGATTGGGCTGAAAGCAGTCTAGGCCATAATATATAGATTCAATTACCTGATCCGATTTTGAGTTGAACCATAGCAGTTAATTGGACCTGCATTTTGCATCCAAAAATAATAAACAAACTTATCCGCTTACGTTGCCCAACTGGTTCAATGAGCCCTAGTTAATCTGGTTTAGTAAAAACTACATCAATTCTCTTGCAGTCTTGTGTCATTTAATATTTTTTTCACTAATGGTAGGAGGTTTTCTCTACCTCATTGGATGAATTTGGATTATTCCTTAAGGACTTTTGGATGTTCTTTTTTATAATAATGTAGTTATTTTTTTTACCTTTTAGAGTGTCATTTCCATCTGACGATACATCTGCTATCATTTATTTAGTTATCTACTGTTGTATGTTATTTTATTATTATATTTCTGTATAAAGACGGAGTGTTACAATACTCATATAAGATTCTTAAGGTTACGCAAAATTGAACATTCCTTGATGTATCTAGTTTAACAACTTTAAATTGAACATTTCTTACTTGATTTAGAGTTATCTTTTTAAAAAGAAAAATACAAAGCTTAACATATACCACACCATGTTCTTTTTGCTTTTGGTGCTGTTGTTGAGAGTTTCGTTGAGGTAAGAGAAAAAGGAGTTGGAGGTTATTTTTGAAGATTCAGAGTACGTGAAGAGAGGGATGTGAAGGTTGGGAAACGATATCGAGATTGAATGGAGTTTGGAATTGTATATATAGGAAAGAGAGATACAAGTAATTTAAATTGAACATTTGTCTTTTTTAACATAATATTTGGAAAGTGATGTGAATTTTTGTCTTCACAGCCAAATCGTCTTTTTAAAACAAATATGGAAAATAACGTGGTCTGTATTGGACACAAGTTGCATTGCAGTTGGTTGTCTTGAAATTTCGCTTGCGTGTCTAGGAGTTGGATTGGACTTACTCCGATTTAACCAATTTTACGTGCATGACTTGTTATACGCGCCGATACAAGGAAGGTTATCGATTTGAGCGACCACACATAAGAATTTATAATTAAGTTTTGATGTAGGGATATTAGATGAATAAAATTTTGTACTAATGGAATACTAACTGAACACTAATATTCACTTGACGATAATGTCAATTAAATATATTCTAGAAAATTTTGAAATGTATAATGGATCTTGAAAATATTGTTAATACACAGTGAATTTTTTTAACTTGCCAATATTTCAAGAAAAATCAAATAATTCTCCCCAATAGTATTTTCAAAGTAACACGTAATAAGTAATTATCAACAAATTTTGGCTAAAATTTATTACACCCACAAATGATATTTTAGGGATAACAACTTTATCACCTAAGCTACCTTATAATTCTTGACCCACTTTTGTAGAAGTCACTTGTTTATTTTGGACACCACTTAAGGATTGCGAATGTGGAGCCCATACCCAATCTTGTACCCCACGTTACAGCTTGCAAGTGTTAAATGCAAGCCCTACTACACATTGGGAGTTATTCAATCCTATAAAACCAATTGCAATTATGAGCGGCCATTTTTGATAACACATGTTAACCTAGTCCTATATATTCTAGACTTCTAGGTTTACTTTTTGAATACGCAGATTAATATCATCATATTTGCTTTACTCAAATTAACCAAGGCGGAAAGCGACATTTTAGTGGTATATTACAAATTAATGCATACTTATCCCCCACCCAAAATATTAAAGAGATTGAAGGATGAAATAAAAAGCAATGGAATCTAGTTGTTTTTTTTGTCTCTTCTTCACACCAAATTATGGGATCCTTCATTCCTTCTTTAGCTTTTCACTTTTTTTTGACTGCCTCAGTCCAAGATCTTCCTTTTATAACCTCAATAGCCAAAGGGCATCTTATTGCTGAATCACATGGCTTACTAGAACAACAGTCTTAATCACAGTATAAATTTAATCATATTGCGAAATACAACTCACCCTTTCAAAGAATTTTCACTCTGCAAAGAAGGGTAAAAAAGAGCCCATTACACAACTTTTGCTTCTTTTAGTGCTACTTTTTACATTGAATAGAAATACATTCAAAAGAAAGCCAAAAAAACCAACCCTCACCAATTTTTAAAACATATGGTTAGTACCAATGTCCTTAATTCTGTTTTACCACTATACCCATCTTCCCAAATTCTTCAACTTGCAAAAAACATCACATTAACGGCACAACTATGAAGGAATTAACCATAAACACAATCATCATAATGATATATACTTTAGTCCTAGTATCTATGTCTATTGTTCTTTTCAGCAGCTTGAGAGAGAAGCCTTGAGACACCTTCGGTCCAAACTTCATATTCTCTTTGGTTACGACACTCGAATTCCACGACTCCGCGCATGATGGTCTTAAGTCCGAAATATCTCCTACAGTTGCCACCCTCAAGCAAATGACGGCCTGGCCAAGCCGGCATATCTTTGATAACTTCAATTACCACATCTGCAAAAACAAAATATAGGAAAGCAAAAGGAATCAAATTAAAGATTTTCCCTTTTCATATTTACCACCTAATCAACAATCCCTTTCTCAGATCCCCATGAAAGGAATGAAGACTTGAGACCCACACTTAAACCTTTGTTCACATTATGAAACAGAGATATAAAGCAAAGGCAAACTCACTCTTTTTCTTCTTGGTAATGGTCCCAGCAACATGCCTGCTCTTCATCTTTAGCATAACCTACAACCAAATATTAAAAGGACGTTTCAAAAATATTAAAGATCACAATGATGGCGGATTCATCTTTGATCATCTGTAGATGACTTTAACTTTTCACTTTTTTAGCTTTAGTTTATAGAAAAAGAAAAAAAAAACTTAAACTTAGGATATCAAAATATCCAGTCAAACCCAAAATCATCAACTAATCAAAGATGAACCAGACTTTTCCAACAAAAACCAACTAATTACAACATATATTAGATGAAAATTCCATCTCCCAAGAAAGATGTCATCTCCTAATTTTATATCATCAATAAGCACTAGATCACCAAAGTACATAAATTAGCTTACCTGGTTCGTTCGATTGATATAAACAGATACAATTTTCCAGTGTAGATCACCTGAAGAATGGACAATAAAAGGAAATACTCATTAGTAAGTATTAGGTAGATAGCTAAGTAATATGCATAACCATCATAAATTTGAGTAACAAAATTGTAAGAAAATATCAAAAGGCATTAATATACCTGATCTAGTGCGTTTCAAAAGCTCACACCCTCTAGCAAGTAACTCTTTGCTGCAGATGCCAAGGAAATTATCATCTGGCATGATTTCACCACTGTGGCTGCCGCTGGAACCATTGCTGCCGTTGCTCATACTCACCCCTTTATCCGTTGGTATGACAGCTGCAATGTTCCACACATCCTTCAAAGCTCTTACTTTGAATGTCGCAGCTCCACGTAACGCTGAAAGTTTGTTTTTGCATACCTCATTAATAGAAATATTTTATACAACGAAGTGGTAACAACTATGCATTTCTATCTGATGACCGACCATTTTACGCAACTTTCTGAATTTCACATAATTTCTACAACAGATGTACCACAAAGCTCACTTGGTAACAGTACCTAATGAAATTAAGAATAGAACATATTGCTATAAAAGTTGCCAAGTTACCAGTGGCAGCAGCAGCAGTCAAGGTCATGATGTCACCGGCTGATCGGACATTAACTGCAGAGCTGACAACCGAAGCCAAATGATCCCTTTCAGCGCCCATAGCTTCAGCAGCCTCTACACATTGAGCAGCAACAAGGGTAGCAGCAGAGGCAACAGCCATATCAGTCCTGGCAGCTTCTTGGTCTTTGCCAGATCCAGATGAGGCAGCAGTTGCAGCAGCGATTGCAGCCACTGCAGCTGCAACACCAGCCACTGATACAGCTGCATGAAGTTGGGCGTTATGCGCTCTTGTTTCTTCCTTCTTCTTTTCTCTCCTGTCCTTAAGCCACCTTCCAACAGTCTTCCCACCGGCAGCAGGGGTAACACCGATGGGGTTGGTAGACCTGTACTGCGAATTTGACTGATTGTTAAGGCGACCGTACTGCATATGAGACCAATGGGAAGATCAATTTCTTGTCATTTACTGTAATTGGAGACAAAGTCAATTGCAGATGCAGATAATATAGCATTAATTAACATCACAATTTGGCTAAGTTCAATTTAACTAGAAATGAGTTTAATTTAATGAGTGCTGCACTGAAATTTTGGAATGGGATTGACATAAACCCAACTGTTGCTATACAGTAGTCTAATAAATGAGCGTCCCCAAGTGGGCTGTCATCTCAATAATGCATGTCTCGAGGTGATAATAAGCAGCTAAGTGGTCACAACATTCTTTTCAATTTATTGCAAGTAAATGTGAGAGGTTCAGTTATTTACTATCGAAATTGAAATGTCAGTCAATTCAAACCCTAAAAAATTAGGACTATCAGATATCCAAGAGGATAGATTTGCATTTGTTTTCTTTTTAGTTTCCACTAGAATTTTTTGCACGCGATGCGTGTTTGAATTTTTTCCGAAACAGAAACTCGATTTTCTTCGGTATAAGAGTCAAAATTTGAACATTAGACATACGAAGTATAATTGTTTTTAGTTGTAAAATTTGATTGGTTTAGTTTCTGTCACTTAAGTCTCTCACCATTGTTTTTGTTTTTTTTTTTTTACTTTCCAAAGTTAAATTCTATGAACAAAATAGAAATTTTATTGAATTTATTTATGATTTCTAATATTATAATCTTTTAGTTGATTTTTCAATTAAGTACAGTACTTCATAAATTGTAAAGAAAGTGGACACTTTGATTTCAAGTCAATTTTTTCATAGGTTGTAATTTGTAAGTGAATTTTAAGTTTTTATAAAGTTTGCTCATTTTAGTGATTTGCATAACGTAAATTATGCAATTTTATGATTTTAGTTGATTTGTGAGTGATTGTTATAATTATAATTTTGGTATTTTTGTTTGAAGCCCCTTTGAATTGTAAGTGAATTTGTAATTTAGAATGAGAAAGGGGGTAAAATAGGCATTTCAAAAGAGGACACCATTGCTCCCCCCTTCCCTTATATAATAGAGATAGATGCAAAGTCAAGAAGCATTATAAATATACATTAAATAATATTTCCTTAGTTTCAAAATATAAAGCATTCATGCATTCATGCTTTACGAAAATTTACTTTGACCACAAATATATCTCATAATATGATAAATAAAAATTATACTGTTAAATTCGTCTTGAAAAATACTATAATAATATTATTTTTTTGAAATTTTATATTAACACAAAATGAGAGTAATTAATGGTCTAAGTTCGGCCTCGAACCTTGTACGTTTTTTATATTTTGAAACAAAGGGAATAATAGTTTAAGAATTAATGTTAATATCACACGTCAATCAATTTTACATATCTTTGTTTTTATCTTCAGTAAATTTCATTTTCTCTTTGATTTGGTGCCAAATCCAAAAGAAACCTGAAATAGAATTGGTGCAAATCCAAGAGATATAGAAAAAGGCAAATGCTAATCGGCACCTACTTGCCTTATAAAAGATTTGATAATCTTTTAATTCATATAAATCAAGTTGGCCTTGCTAAGGAATTTGATGGAGGAAAATAGAGTAAAATACAGTAAAAACTACTATTATATTATTCTAATATTGTATAGAAATATGATCACATTTGAAGCATGTTTAGTTCAACATTTTGGGCTCTAAAAAACGGAATCAAATACATAATTTCTTCTTGTTTGGTTCAACTCCTCAATCTATTACAATTATTTGGTCTAATGGATTCCTCTATTTTGTTACATTACATTCCCTCTTAAGTAACAAATTTTATTTGTTGCTTTAAACTAGAACTAACAAGTTTTTGTTACCATTCCACTCTATATAATTTTATTATGTGTACATTCCGTGACGTGAACCGCCCGTATATATACAAACGTATTAAAGAGAAAATGGGTAGCTAATAGAAAACATGCTAAATACAAACTAATAAAAACATGCTCTAAATGATTAGTAATAAAAAATATAAGAGTATGAGTAGCTAAACACAAACGTACGTAAGTATTTCTTATCAACCGCCTGAAGTTGCCCGTTAGCAGTTGGTGCTAATCCAAAGGAATACACATACACGTTATTTACCGCCAATATTTATATGGTATCTTTTTCCCCTTTCTCCCTCCTCTAATTCTTCTCTTGTCCCATCGGCCCGAGCTAGCGATGAAAGTTATTCGAATTAAAACCGAAATTCAAACCAATCCAAGCCGAAATGGACTTGAACTATGTTCGGATTAGATTCGAATTGAGTTTTTTTTTAAATTTGGATTTTCGGATTGGTTTGGATTGAGGATAATTGGATACTTAAATCCAAAATAAACAAATAGCCAATAATCCCTATACTATATGTGTATACATTTGGCATTATGCTAAAGTGTTTTCAATAAAAAAAATTAGGTTTGCATTAAATATTAGTTGTTATTACTTAATTTTTATGGTATTGTATGAATTAATTCTCTTAACGTATACTTTATGTTGATGTTCGTGCCTAAATTTCCTTCATTAAAAGAATAGAATTCAAAATTTTGGATATTTTAGGATATGAAAACCGGATTGGACTGTTTTGTACTCAACTTTGATTGGTTTGGATTTACATTGGAAAATTGAACTCCAAATCTTCTTATACATTCACCCCTATCCCCAACCCACCCCACACCTATCCCATATCCCCCTCGCTGCCCACCCTCCTCGCCCCAAACCCCCATCTCCCCATCCCACCCCCTCTCCCAAAACCGAATTGGACTGATTTGAACTCAACTTCTGATTGGTTTGGATTTGAATTGGAAAATTGAACTCCAAAAAACTGTATCGTACATTCACCCCTAGCCCCAACCCACTCCCACACCTAGCACATGTCCCCCTCGATGCCGCTGTCGTCCACCCTCCCAGCCCCAAGCCCCCATCCCCCCTCCCCCGGCATCCCCCCCACACACACAGGGCAGCCCAACGCCCTCTTGCACCTCTCCCACAACCTTCGACGCAGCCTCCTTTTTCCTCTTTCTCCCTCCTTCCCTCCTCCCTTGCCGTCCAATTATTGAAATAAAGATGTTATTGTTAACCATGGAATCGAAAACAAATTTTTCGATTCTACCATGGTGGAGCAAACCGAATTTTTTGGTTCCTACATGGCGAAACCAAAAAATAAGTTAAGAAGAATAGGTTAGTCCCTATCTTTTATTTTTATTTTTATTTTTATTCTGCTTATAACCTTTTTTGAGGTCATCATCCAAGTAATTAATACTAGTACTAATTTCCCAAATACAATGAATGCATACAAAGCCTAAATCATAAGTTTCCGTAACTAACAAAAAGAGTTTGCCATTGTAGTGAAACTGCACTTATATTTCCTATACCACAATAGGTGAAAATAAGTAGGAGTACAAAGATAGGAAATTGTAAGTACTAGAATTTACTTTGGTTTTTCCTTACCACGGATTTTGAAGCAAAAGAAAATCATTGAGTTTCTAGGCAAGGTTGCAAATGTGCAAGACCATGGCACTCTCATCTACAGTACCTTTTTCTGATAAAGCGTCCTTTTTGAAATTTTAAAATTTAATTATAAATTCACATGGTAAAGGAGAGAGAAAAAAATGAGAGGGAAAAAAAAATAAAAGGCAAAGATCACAAAAAATCGTCCTCTGCTAATTTCGTCAGTCTTCGTGCTTGTAACCCAGACACCACTAGACACACTTCTGAGGGCTCTTCTACTTTTTGACGTTCATCTAGTAATCTTTTTTACCCTCACATAGTCGCATTGATTGATGGACTCAAATCAATGATTTTTCTATAAAATTAAGATAGATAATCATATTTTTCACCTATTTTTGCAATATAATCTAAACTACTTCATCCGTTTCATTTTAAACGTAATAAAGGGTATTATTTGTAAAATATAAAATATTTTTTTGTTGCATTTAAAACAAAACATATGAAGTATTTATTATTCTAGAACAATATATATATACATATATATATATATATATATATATATATATATATATCATGTACCTTGGTTGATAAAATATTATAGGCCATTCAAATCAATGATTTTTCTATGAAATATAACATAAATAATCATAATTTTCACATATTTTTGCAATATAATCATAAGTATTAATTATTGTGAAATAATGTGGATGTGATATAACTTAGTTGGTAAGTTCGATCTTGTTGGAGGTGGTACTACTGCCTACTGGTACCCAATATCTGAGAGCGATTCTTGTCTATATCACTATGCTTATTTGCTCTCACACTAAATATACAATTATTCTAAAATAATCTCAAATTTGATATGCTTCCTCAAAAATAAATTTCAGATTAAATTAAAAAAGCCATCATCTGACATTGGATTATTTCAAGAATGTATATAAAATCTCGAATATTTTAATTTATGTCAATTTTTTCTTTAATTCTATTATTATATTACAAAATTTATACTTCCTCCATTTTTTACTTGCATCATTTCTCACTTTCAAAAGTTGCAATTTACTTACATCATTTAATTTTTTGACGATAATTATTCTTTGTGTCTCTCTTCCTTACCATATAGGTCCCTCTTTTTCCGTTTCTTTTTTTTCTCCTCTACTAAAAATTTGTGCATTATTTACATAAGCAAGCAGCAAAAGCAGGCAAAGTTTTATTTTATTATTGTTAGCTCACTTCCAAAAAAAAAAAAGGATCATGTAATGTAGAGAAATGATAACAAATTTGAACCTTCTGGACTAGATACAATAAAATCATAGTCATTACAATTAATCTCAACACTCTATATTTAGTGACTAGTCTAATTCATTGATTTAGTTGACCTTCATAACATTTAAAATTTTTGTAATCATTTAATTGTGAATTTATGATTGTTACTTTTAGTTTTATTAGAAAAATTAATTAAACGATAGATCTCAGATAATTATCAAAAAAAAATATATATATATAGATGTCAGTTGGAAATGAATGATGTGAATTACACAAATTGTGATAATTATAATTTTATTGTAGACATGGTAAAATTATGGCAACATATTAGATTAGTAAAGTTGAAAGGGAGACACCTTGATATCGTCGATTTCAGAGGGAGAAACCGGAGGACTATCAGTCAAGGAGCCATTAAGTGGACCACTACTGTGCGAGAGCCGACCAGAAGTGCGCGGAGATACCTCTTGCTGCAGCACAATAAAAACAATAACCACATCCATATTACTACTATTTTATTAGTGATTCATCCACTACCAAACTACTCATGATTACTAAGTCAGATATATAACAAAAGATAAACAATTGAGTGCTTTCCTCTTTATTAAGCTTAAAACACAAGCCCCCACTCCGCTTTAAGTTAAAAAAAGAATAACCAAGATAACGGGTAGAACAAGACAGCTCCAAATAGAAACCTAGCGCAATAAACATATATTTTACATTGGGAATTATAACATATTTAATTGACGGTAATGACTATCAGTAATGGTAATGAATTTTCATGTAATTTTGTACTAGAAAAACTCATATCCTGGTTCATCATAGTAATGTTGATATATCCCAAAACAAGCAAATATTTATTTTTCTTCATAAACTTGTATCACTATTTATATTTAGTTTAGCAGTGATATTGAGTATGAATTAAAATTCATTACAGTCTACAGATTACATATGATTACATATTACCGTCATTTAGTTAACCTATATATACCAACATCACTTTAGTACAATCAAATTGTAAACACTAACAGTGCAAGTTAAATTTGTCATTGTCACCCCTCCAAGCAAAACACTGCACCTACCAATTCAATCAAAACAGCTGTACTACTACTACTACACAAAAAAAATACAACTAATTGAATAAATAATAAATAATAAATAAATCCCCAAACTCTTTGATTTGATCATAACATTAAGATAAAAATAACACCCCTAGGATTTAAAGTTTTTCACTAACATTATTTCGAACTAGAAATAACACAATGGAATTTGGTGTTAGAAGTGAAAGAAAATTAGATGGAACATGAAAACACCTGAAGAAAACAACATTTTGCAGAATATAACAAAAAGAAACTTACCGAGTGTGACATAATACGCTCCATGACAAGCTGGGATGTTTGAGAAGAAGCAAAAGAGAAAGGATTTCCACTAGCAGCCGCCGCCTCCTCGGCCGCAATATCTTCCTGGATAACTACTCCATGGACACCATTACTAGTCCCGCTGCCATTGCTAAGCGTGCCCATCATAGCATTAGAGAACATGAGTCTAGAATTGGAAGGTGTCAAAGCCTTAGTAATTTCAAGAGCCGACACACTCCAAGAGCGTGACAGAAATTCCATGGGTTCCTTTGGAGTTTCCGGAGGCTTGAATAAGTCCGATTGAACAGACGGGTCGGGTCGCCATGGGTCACCGACGGCTACACCTCTGTCCATTTTCAGGGTGGAGTTTTTGATCTGTGATTTTTTTTGGTGGGGGGAAATGAAAATTTTCAGGTGGGGCCCTGGAGTGGAGGTCTGAGCTTGTATTTTGGGTGGGATGGAATTGAGGAGTGTTTGGCAGGTACTGAGAAGAGTGTGGGGGTTTTATAGGAGGGAAGAGAGAGAGAAGACAAACGTGTCAGTGTGAAGATTAAGGACTAGATAAATATTTGGATTATTATTGTTGGCTTCTTTGTTTTTCTTCTTTTTTATCTACTTCCTCGTATGTTAATTTTGTCTGCAACTAGTGGGGTTGCATGGAAATATAAACAACCAAGACAAAATTTATTCCTTTAATTGTCAAATTATACTATAGAGAGAAGTTATGTAAATATATTAGAGAGTATTGTATTGCATTGATGTAAAGAACTGATTTCTTACATCGGTATTTATAGGCAAAAGTATACTGTTTTAACATTACATTTTCAACAATTTCTGCGCGGACGAAAAACTTTCCTAACATGCAGTAAATGCATGGCATGACATTCACTATGCTTGAACAGTGAAAATTTCCAATTCACTGTTTCTCAACACTCCCCCTGAATGTCCATTATAATTCATAATAGACGTTATCTTATTAAGAATCTTTGTTAGGAAAAACCCTGTGGGAATAATCTGTAACTAGGGAAAGAGTATAACTATTATGTATCCTTATATGCTTAAAACCAACTGCCTCATTAACACCTTGTCAGGAAAAACCCGGTGGGATAAAAACCTGATCGAAGGGAAAAAGAGTGCAGCGCATATAATACTCCCCCTGAATTTAGCATACATCACGAAGATGATGCATTCCAATTTTTCGGACTAATTCTTCAAATTTCTTCGCCGGAAGGGTTTTGGTGAATAAATCTGCAAGATTCTCACATGATTGGATTTGTCGGATGTTGATCGTCCCTTCCTTTTGGAGGTCATGAGTGAAGAAGAGCTTTGGTGATAAATGTTTAGTTCTGTCTCCTTTGATGTACCCTTCGCTTACTTGGGTGATGCATGCAGTATTGTCTTCGTAGATGATAGTTGGATTTGTTGTTATTGTTTCCATCCCGCATTCTACTTGGATATTCTTGATCATTGACCTTAGCCATACACATTCCCTTCCAGCTTCATAAAGAGCAATTAATTCTACATGATTTGATGATGTGGCCGTCAAAGTCTGCTTCGTGGATTTCCAAGATATTGCAGTACCTCCATAAGTGAACAGATATCCGGATGGAGACTTAGCCTTCTGCGGATCTGATAGGTAGCCAGCATCTGCATATCCAATGAGTGACGCATTTGGTCTCGATTGGTAGAATAATCCGAGATCTTGTGTTCCTCGAAGATAACGTAATAAGTGTCTGACTCCATTCCAATGTCTCTTTGTTGGTGCATTGCTGTATCTAGCTAACAAGTTTACTGAAAAAGCTATGTCAGGTCGAGTATTGTTAGCCAAGTACATTAAGGCAGCAATTGCACTTAGATATGGTACTTCAGAACCAAGAATCTCTTCGTTTTCTTCTCGTGGTCTGAATGGATCATCTTTCTCATTCAGGGAACGCACTACCATTGGAGAACTTATTGAGTGGGCTTTGTCCATGAAAAAACGTTTCAGGATTTTTTCTGTATAGTTTGATTGATGGACAAAAATCCCATTTCTTAGATGTTCCATTTGCAGGCCAAGGCAAAATTTTGTCTTCCCGAGATCTTTCATCTCAAATTCTTTCATCAAGTATTTTGCAGTCGCTTCAAGTTCTCTAGGAGTTCCGATAATGTTCAAATCATCGACATATACAGCAATGATCGCGAATCTTGATTTAGATCGCTTAATGAAAACACAGGGACTGATTTGATTATTTTTGAATCCTTCTTTCAATAGGTATTCACTAAGACGATTATACCACATTCTTCCAGATTGTTTTAACCCATAGAGTGATTTTCTCAATTTTATTGAGAACATCTCTTTGGGCATGCAATTTTCTGGTAGTTTTAGTCCTTCAGGAACTTTCATATAAATATCTGTGTCAAGTGAGCCATACAAATATGCGGTCACTACATCCATCAATCTCATTTGCAATCCTTTCGAAACTGATAAACTTACCAGAAATCTTAGTGTAGTTGCATCGACTACTGGAGAATATGTCTCATCATAATCAATCCCTGGCATTTGCGAAAAGCCTTGGGCTACTAATCTTGCCTTATATCTAGTAACCTCATTTTTTTCATTTCGTTTTCTCACGAATACCCATTTGTACCCAACTGGTTTTACACCTTTTGGTATTTGGGTTATTTGACCGAATACTTCACGTTTTTCAAATGATCTCAATTCTGCTTGAATTGCCTCTTTCCATTTTGGCCAATCTTTTCTACGGCGACATTCATCAACTGTATTTGGCTCTACATCATTTTCATCGTATGTTATTTCAACCGCTATCGAGTGAGCAAAAATTTCATTCAAGACAACATCTTTTCAATTCCATTGTCTCTTTGTAGAAACATAATTAATTGAAGTCTCATTGTTGTCTACGCTTTCATGTTCCTTTTCTTCTGGAACACGTTTCTCTTCATTTTTGTTTTCATCATGCTCTGTTGGGAGATTTATATTAATTTCGTTCGTTGTCTCCCCTTGCCTTTTCATTTTTCTCGGTTTTAAATCTTTAGAACCGGGTGGTCTGCCACGTTTTCGACGTGCTATTGACTCATTTTCAATTGCCTTATTGTCATTAGGAATTTCAATCCGTTCCGGAGCATTCGCAGCAGGTACATGTGACTTTGTCACTTTCTTAGAATCTGTGAATGCATCTGGCAATTGGTTTGCAATACTTTGCAGATGAACAATTTTCTTGACTTCTTGTTCATATGAATTTGTTCTCGGGTCCAGAAACGACATTTGCGATGCGTTCCATGTAATTTCCGATTTTATATTTTGTGGGTCCACTTTCTCTCCCCCTAAGGATGGGAATACCGACTCATTAAAATGACAGTCGGCAAATCGAGCCGTAAATAGATCACCAGTTGTTGGCTCTAAATATTTGATAATTGATGGAGATTCAAATCCAACATATATTCCCAACCTTCTTTGTGGACCCATTTTAGTACGTTGGGGCGGAGCAATAGGTACATGTACAGCGCACGCAAAAATTCTCAAATGTGAGATATTCGGTTCTCGACCAGATACTAATTGTAATGGTGAGAATTTGTGATAGGCTGTCAGCCTTAATCTTATCAATGTTGCCGCATGTAATATAGCATGACCCCAAGTAGTAGATGGCAATTTTGACCTCATTATTAATGGTCTTGCAATTAATTGTAGTCTTTTGATTAATGATTCAGCAAGACCATTTTGTGTATGTACATGAGGTACAGGGTACTCAACAATAATCCCAATAGACATGCAATAGTCATTAAATGTTTGGGATGTAAATTCCCCAGCATTGTCTAATCTTATTTTCTTTATTGTATGATCTGAGAATTGAGTTCTTAATCGAATTATTTGAGCCAAAAGTTTTGCAAATGCAACATTTCTGCTTGACAGAAGGCTCACCTGTGACCATCGAGTAGAGGCATTAATTAATACCATGAAATAACGAAATGGTCCACATGCAGGATGAATAGGCCCACAAATATCTCCTTGAATTCTTTCTAAAAACATTGGAGATTTAGTGGCAATCTTATTTATAGATGGTCTGATTATCAATTTGCCAAGTGAGCATGCAGAGCATGTTAATTCATTTGACCGAGGAATTTTGACATTCTTTATAGAGTGTCCATTTGAGTTTTCAATGATTCTATGCGTCATTCCTGTGCCGGGATGGCCTAATCGATCATGCCATAGAGTAAATGATTTTCTATTATCTAACTTCTGGTTAGATATCATATTAATTTCAATCGGACGTATATCTATGCGATATAGTCCCGAGGAAATTGCTGGCAATTTTTCATAGATGTATTTCTTGCCGTATTTCTCTGCCGTTAGGCATATGAATTCCTCTTTGTTCACCGTCATTGTTTCCAAATGGTAACCATTCTGACATACATCTTTGAAACTTATGAGGTTCCTTCGAGATTTACTCGAATATAATGCGTCATTAATTATCAATTTTGTCCCATTTGGAAATATAATGCAGGCTTTTCCAGAGCCTTCAATTAGCTTGGCTGTCCCAGAAATTGTACTAACATTTGCTTGGAATATTGTAAGTTTTGAAAAATACTCTTTATTTTTCAATATGGTGTGTGTTGTCCCACTGTCCAGGAGACATTGTTCTTTGGTTCCAACTTCTGATGAATTCATATCTTCATAAATAATAAATACGATGATTAGTATAAGAAAAATACATATTTTTATTAATAATCAAGGAACAAATACATGAAAGTGGATATTGAAGCAGTTAAAATAAACTAAGCACATTAATGGATTGTGATCTAAACAAACTTATTTTCTACTTCAGCATCATCCATAAAAAAATCTGAAACATCAAGGCTGGGCATGGATGTAGTGGCTTCATTAACAAAGTTTGCTTCAGCATTTTTTCCTTTGTTTTTTATTGAAGCTTGATATAGATCTACCAAATGTTTGGCAGTACGACATGTGCGGCCCCAGTGCCCAGTCATGCCACATCTATAGTGTTGTAGCCTAAAAAATCAACGGCTATCGTGCTGACACGTGGCCCCATCGGAGCCCTACATGTGGTATACATGCAGAGAGGTAAAAGTACAAGGGTCTGGAAGTGGCAGGCCTAAAAGTACGTTTCTCTGAAGAAAGTGTACTAGAGGCCCTCTTCTGGCCCCAAAAATGTACTTAGGCCCAGTAAAATGATCTACACCTTTTATGAAAGTGAGGTGTGCTGACCAATCAATTACTGCCACGTGTCCCTACTTTGATTAGCCAATCAGATGCTCCCAAATTAGGGTGACATCAAGGCACAACAGTCATTTCAAACAGTATAAATAGTCCTTGATTTCAGGGTGAAAGGTACGTTTTTCAGAGCATAGTACTGTTACTCTGTCATAAATTCTTCTCTCTCTCTCTCTACTTTCTCTCTCTAAAAGTTCCTTTACATCCCTGACATCTGACTTAAGCATCGGAGGGGGAAATACCACCCAAACCTCCAGGGTGGGTCCCTTTTTGCAGGTTGCTGGTCAGGAGTTTGCTTCGGGATTTGAACCAATCATTGTTGCACAAGTCTCCAGTTTTAAGAACCATCTTTGGGAGTTGTGATATAAGTTGCTAGTTTTACACACATAACATTTGGCGCCGTCTGTGGGGAGACGCAACAATGACGGACTGTCACTCTTCGAATGTGGCAAGGAACAGAAGTTTTAGAGTTCAGGTGGATGATACCGTTGATGACGAGAGCCACCTCGGGACAGGGATCAGGGCCATGCTGCCGTTCATCTGAGGGTAGGACTGTAACTCCAGTCATCCAAGAGAACTTGACCGTCCAGTGACAGCTGGTCATTTGGAAAATGTGTTGAAGACTTCCAGGCAGAATGGCCGCTGTTATGGAAGAGCAGATTAAGAACAATATGTTTTTTTCAGATGAGTCCGGAGGAGAGGCAGCTGCGCCACTCAAAGGGCGATCCCAAGAGGGTCGTCCAGGACCTAGTCGGCCACCTCGGCCAGAGTTGACTAGGCCGCCTTCCAAAGGAAAGCAGCCAGCAGTTAGTGATTCTAGGAGGAAGATGGACTGGAACTGGTGGTCCGTCCAGCAGATAATATCCCTCCTACTGGTCACATGATGGAGACTGATGCCAGGGAGTACTTGGAGGCCAAGAGGGCGGCAGCGCAGCAGCGTTCGGCCTCTGGCTCCACGCCATATATGAAGGATCCGTCCTTAAGGCTCCCGTCCAGAACAGTGGTGCGAAGCCGTGGCCATCAGCTTTCCAGCCAAGGCAGGAGAAGACAGTTTTGCAGCCTATGGTGTACAGGCGTCAAGCCTTAGCTAACACCTCATCTAATCCGGTTTTGAAAGAGTACCGTCAGGAGCACATACCCATTGAGGGGCAGGTGGCGGCACTCCAGATCAATTGGCCCACTCCTTTCTCGGTCAGGATCATGGAGTCCCCTCCTTTCCCAAAGGTTAAGCTCCCAACCATTGAACCTTTTGACGGAACTACTGATCCGGACGATCACCTATCAGCTTACAAGCATCAGATGTATGTCCAAGGGGTGGACGATGCTACTTGGTGTAAGAATTTCCAGCTACTTTGAAGGGAGTAGCGCAAAAATGGTTTAACAACTTGCCCCTAACTCAGTGAACAATTTTACTGAACTTAGCATTCTATTCACCAGTCACTTTGTGGCTAATCGTCAAGAACAAAAAACAAGCATGCACCTGGGAAAGGTCATCCAAGGTCCTAAGGAGGCCTTGAGAGGTTATGTGAAGAGATTTAATCTAGAGCATTGCAGATCCAAGATCTGAATGCGGGTGTGGCGTTTGACGCCTTCATCAGAGGCTAAGCCAGGAAGTTTTAAGTTTGATTTGGTAAGAAAGAAAATCACTACTTTACGGAAGCATTGAGGGAGGCTGAAGCATTCATTCATGCCACAGAGGTTTGTGCTGAAGCAAACAGCCAGAAGTGAAGAAAGTGAGAAGCTGTTCAGCCAAAAAAGAATCCGCCCAAAAGGCTGAGACTTGGGCAATGACTTCTATGACCACTCGTCCAAGAGAAGTAGGCGGTCAGCCGGCGGCCTCAGCTGAACCAATAGAGTTCAACAAAGATCAATATTCCATTTTGATGGAAATAAAAATCAGCATGAGCTAAAGGCGCCGGCCGAAATGAAGACGCCTTACCGTAACAGAGACAAGAGCAAGTATTGTCACTTTCACAAAGATTGTGGGCATGAAACCAATGAATGCAAGCATTTGAAGCGAGCGCTAGAAGAGTTGGCTCGAAAAGGAAAATGAACAATTACCTACCCTCGTCAGGAAGGAAGTTTCAGAAAAGGGATAACCGTCAAGGAAGAAAATGGACGGAGATAGCACGGATGATGATGTAGTAATGGTCATCTCAGGAGGATTTGCGGCTGGAGGTCCAACAAATCGTGGCCACAAAAACTATTTGAGGGAACTCAGCCAGGTTATGCTCACAACCAGGCCGAGTCTGATCCTTTCCAAAAATAGTGGTCAGCGAGCTGGACCGAGGGAAGATAAGGACGCCGCATGATGATCCCTGGTTGTGGAAATGAAGATTGCCAACCTTAGGGTTAGGCGAATTTGATTGATACTGGAAGCTCACTGATATAATCAGTGCTGATTGTTTGTCTCGTTAAATTTGACAAAAATGATTTGATGCCAGTAATCATCCTATAATTGGTTTTGGCGGAGGGTCATACACCCTATGGGAACCGTCACATTGCCCGTCAGGTTGGAGAAAAAGATGCGGCCAGGACGCTTTTTGTGAAATTTTTGGTAGTACGAGACTTGACAGCTTATAATGTCATTCTCGGACGACCTACCTTAAATCACATCAAGGCCGTCATTGTGACCCATTTAATGCTGATGAAGTTTGAATGTGATGGTGGGAAGATTGGATCTCTTTATGGAGATCAGCAAGCTGCCAGAGAATGCTATCTCACCACACTCAAACCATCATCTTGGAAAAGAAGGCAGAGTGTCCAAAGGACAAGAGATGATTCGGCCAAGAAGGTTAAAGGCCAGATTGTTGAGCTTAGGCAGAGAATTGAGAAGGTTCAAGATGCCTCCTCTGAAAGCAATCCGTCCATGCTTTTGCCTAGCAAGAAGAGAAAGTGTTTGGCAATTAAAGAAGAAAAGCATTCATCTGAGATAATGGCTATAATGAGTCTGGGACTAGAACGTCCAGAACCGTGGAAAGTCCAGTAGAGATTTGCTTAATCCAGACGTCCGGAAAGGACATTGAAAATTGGTCAGTTTTGAGATCAGAGATTCAGGACGCCTTAGTTGCGTTGCTGCGAGAATTCGAAGATGTGTTTGCCTATGCTGTAGAGAGATGCCTGGGATAGACCTGAAGTGGCCGTCCATAAGCTCAACATTGAGCCGGGGCAAAAGCCTATTCGGCAGAAGAAGAGATCTGGGGCCGGCCAGAAATAAGGCCGTTGATGAGAAGTTCAAAAGCTGCTCAAGTCTAAGTTCATCCGGGAAACATATTACCCAGATTGGGTAGCAAATGTTGTGATGGTTCCAAAGCCGAATGGCACTTGGAGAATGTGCGTTGATTATACGGATCTGAACAAGGCTTGTCCTAAGGACAGCTTCCTTGCCTAAAATTGATCGTCTGGTGGATTCACGGCCGGCCATGCCCTGCTGAGCTTTATGGACGCCTATTCTGGCTTCCACCAGATTCCTATGTGGCCGGATGATCAAGATAAGACTTCCTTCATTACTGAGAAAGGATTGTATGGATGGCTCAGGATGCCCTTCGGCCTAAGAAATGCGCCAGCCACATTTCAGAGGCTCATTAATACGGTATTTCAGCCGCAGCTTGGCGAAATATGGAAGCCTATATCGACGACATGATCGTCAAGAGTAAAGAAGAGAAAGATCATCTGGACGATCTGAGGGAAACCTTCCTCACCTTGAGAAAATTCAAGTTGAAGCTTAATCCGCAAAAATGTGTGTTCGGCGTAGTTGCTGGGAAATTTCTGGGATTTTTGGTTGATCAGAGAGGGATTGAGGCAAATCCCGACAAAATTCAGCTATTATGAATATGTCTTCGCCGTCCAAGTCAAAGAAGTTCAGAGGTTGACGGGCTGTTTGGCTGCTCTTGGACGGTTTCTCTCAAAATCAGGAGACAAATGTCACCATTTCTTTGCTACTATCAAGAAGAATGCCAAGTTTGAGTGGTCGGAAGAAGCTGAGGTGGCGCTTCAGCAAGTAAAAACATCTTCGGCAGCTGCCTAGGTTGATCAGTCCGGCCGAAGGTGAAAAGTTGTATGTATACCTGGCTGTATCACCCTTCGCGTAAGTGCAGTCCTCTTGGCTGAAAGAGACGCGGTGCAATACCCGTCTATTTTGTGAGCCATGTGCTGAAAGATGCTGAGAACAGATATTCGTCCATGAGAAATTCGGCTTGGCTTTGTTGATGGCTAGCCGGAAGTTAAGGCCTTACTTCTTGCCCACAGCATTCTTGTTATACAGATCAGCCGCTTAGGCAAGTGTTGCATAAGATGGATGCTCTGGCCGGATGTTAAAATGGGTGTTGAGCTTAATATGTTTGATTTAACATTTGAGCCTAGAAAGGCAATCAAGGGCAAGCTTTGGCTGATTTATTGTAGAGCTTACTCGGCCTACGTAGAAAGCGTCCAAGATCCGCGCAGGAAGGCGTCATTGGACCCTTATGGTGGACGGATCCTCAACTGCTAACGGATGTGGGGCAGGAATCATTTTTCAATCTCCAGAAGGGGATAAGTTTGAATATGCTATGAAGTTCAAATTCCAGGCGTCCAATAATGAAGCAGAGTATGAAGCTCTCTTAGCCGGCATAAAAATGTGCAAAGCGGCTGGGGCCTTGGAAATTGAAGCTAAAACTGACTCTCTGCTGGTTGTCAGTCAAGTCAATGGTGAGTTTGAATGCAAGGAAGCGTCCATGAGCAAGTATATGAATTTGGTCAAGGAAGAGATCAAGTCTTTAAAGAGGTTCGTCCTAGATCAGGTGCCCAGATCAGAAACCATCAAGCTGATGCCCTCTCTAAACTGGCCAGCTCGGCCGAAGGAGATGTTCCTAGAACAGTCTTCTGGGAAGTAAAGGCGGCCAAGAGCATTGAGGCCGGAGAAGTACTGTTTCTCAGCCGAGATGATGAGTGGATGAGTCCAATCATTGAATTCAAGAAAACCGGCCGTCTGCCTCTTGATCCCATTGAGGCCAAGTATGTGAAAGCAAGGGACAAGTGGTTTGAATTGTGGAATGAGACTCTTACAAGAAATCCTATAATCGGCCTCTTCTCAAGTGCATCAGCCGAAAGGAAGGTCTGGACGTTTTGAAGGAGTTGCATGAGGGAGCTTGTGCTTCTCACATTGGAGGAAGAGCTTTGGCAGAAAGGGCTCTCAGGACGGGCTACTTTTGGCCGTCCTTAAAAGAAGATGCACTGCTCTATGCCAAGAAGTGTGATAGTTGCCAAAACATGGTAATATCATCAAAAGCCGTCCAATTACTTGACGCCCATTCTCTTTCCTCTTCCCT
Source organism: Beta vulgaris subsp. vulgaris (assembly GCF_026745355.1). Lineage (NCBI taxonomy): Eukaryota > Viridiplantae > Streptophyta > Magnoliopsida > Caryophyllales > Amaranthaceae > Beta > Beta vulgaris. The sequence goes on from NC_079204.1 coordinate 31,043,975, forward strand.
TTGCTAAATGGGGGATGGACATCTTGGGCCTTTTCCTATTGCTGCCGGCCAGAAGAAATTTGTAATAGTAGCTGTGACTACTTTACAAAATGGGTTGAAGCTGAAGCATTAAGGGGATCACCACAATGACGTCAAAGGGTTCATCTGGAAGAACTTGATTACAAGGTTTGGATGCCCCAGTCGATCGTCTTTGATAATGGGCCACAATTTGAAACACCAAGCTTCGTCAATGGTTGGCTGACCAAGGAATTAAGCCCACTTTGCAGCAGTAGCTCATCCACAGGCTAATGGGCAAGTGGAGGCTTTTAACAAGATTCTTTCGGCCGGGATTAAAAAGAAGTTGGACAATGCAAGGGGCTTTGGGTAGAAGAATTGCAGCTGGTCTTATGGTCAATAAGGACAACGGCCAAGAATTCCACGGAGAGACTCCTTTTATGATGGTTTATGGCTCTGAGGCCGTCCTCCTATTGAGGTTGAAGAACCCACTTTAAGGTAATGATGTATCAGAAACGCTAACTGGGCAGCTCTTAGGACGGCTCTGGACTTAGTTCCTGAAGTCAGGGGCACGCTTTGCTGAGGATGCAACTATACAAGTTGAGAATGGCAAGAGACTTCAACAAAAGAGTTGCAAGACGTCCGTTAAAGCTGGGAGACCTCGTCCTAAGAAAAATGGAAGCGGTCGGCCGAGCCAAAGAGTTAGGCAAGCTTACTCCTAACTGGGAAGGACCCTATAAGATAATCGAAGTAGTTCAGAATGGCACCTTTCGTCTAGAAGGATTGGACGGACGTCCTATTCCTAGGACGTGGAATTCTGACACTTTGAAGAAATACTTTGTTTAGGGCATCCAGCTAAATTGTAATCTTTGTTAATGCATTACAAAGAAAAAGTAGAATGTATACATGTATCTTGACTATTCGTCAAGCAAACTTCATATAATACAGCTCTACTTCTCTCTAACTTAGTCTGATTTAATTGCTTAAAGTTATTACAAACGTCCAAAGTCATTAAATTTAGCAAAGCAAAACAGACAGCGCACCTTTCATTGGGAGGTCGGCCGAACATGTTATCGTCCTTAAATGGATAAATATGCAAGATTTGGCCGGTGGTTTACTTAAAGAGTTGAACACCTCCCAAACAAGGTCGGCTAGGATTAGGACGCCTTAGTAAAGGTGTCCTACTTTCCGTCAAAAGCCACAAAACTTCGAAATAACAACCTTAGTAAAGGCACAAGTTATTTCATAATTTAACAAAGATGGACGAGTTACACCAACTCTTAGAAAAACGTCCAAGTTATTTAAAAATTATCTTCTCAACTCCTTCTTGAACAGGAAAAGTTATAAAAACTCTTCGTCCAAGAAGGGGGGCATATAGGGGCATAATTTATAAATTGACTAAGTCTTTGTCCAATGACGAACATACCCAGGTTCTGGCCGAGCAAACTTTATACTTGGTAGTTTTTTGAAACCCAAAAATTAAAAACAATCTTTGCTTAGCATCTGGTGATGAACGTCCAGAAAAGAGCTACTGGGTCAGAATAAAAAATGATTGACGAATTACTTTTTATACTTGGATTTAATGAAGTTGTAATGAATCGCCAAATCTGTTGCTTAGATCGGCCAAATATTATGACGAGTTGCTTTTGTACTTGTATAATATGGAGTTGTAAGTAAACGTCAAAAAGTAAAGCATAGACAAGGAGATTGAAAAAGATAGCTTTTCATAAATGTAAAAAGATGATTACAACTAATTCATCTAAGTACAAAAAGAGAAAAAGTACAAGTGGCTCACGGCCAAGATACAACAAAAGAACTAGGCGGCAGGAGGATCATTGTCCTCTTCGTCCTGGCTCTCATATCGTCTTCTCCTCTTCTCCTCAGAAGATTCTTCAAAGACGGGAGGTCGCTCCAGATATGGTGCCTTATGCAAGCTTCTTGGAACTCCAGCCGACGAGCATATCTGGGGATATCCTCCTCTTCGGCCATCATGCCAAAAGCCTGCACCGCCCATTCTTTGAGGTTCTATGACGGTGTTCATAGCCTCTTTGGCGCCAGCAACGGTCTCTGCAACCTCAGTCGAAGGGCTTGGTTCTTGACCTTCAGGACGAGGTTCTCCTTGAAGAAATCAGCAGCCATTGTCATGACTGAATTCCTCTCGTCCGTCAGGACACGTTCCAATGAGGCCCGTTCGTCCAGCATCTCGTCAACCGAAGAAGGTAGACTTTGATCTGAGACTCCAGCTCGGCTGACCGTTTTTCCAGCGCAATTTTGGTCTGCTGATGCAACACCTCTTGCTGGGCCATAGCAAACTGAGCATGGTCAGCGGCCGCCGTCACATCGTGGACGAGCTTTTTGTTTTCTTTTCTGAGCTCCTTTGCCCAGTCTTCGGTTATCATGCTGCGAGCAAAAAGCTGAAAACATGAAAGGATAAGGCATGTCAGGACGGATGAAAAAGAAGTAAATAAATGCCAAGTAAAAACATAAGCGTCTAAAGAGAAAAGGATGTACCTCGGCAGCAAGCTGAGACATGTAACCTACATGTCCAGACGATGCTCCCCTTAACCCCTTAATATAAGGTTCAGGAAAGCACTTGAACAGCTCCGTCTTGAGCTTCTCACGTCGGACGACGACATCTTTCCAAAAGCTGGAGAAGATTCATCGTCAGAGAGGCTAGGGGAGCCGTCAACAGCTGGACCCTTCCCTTTATCTGAAAGGTTAGACTCGTCAGTACACCTGATGGGAATAACCACGGTCTGTTTGTTGGACGGACTCATCGGACGCCCGCCAACCCGTAGTGTTCTAACTACGTTGGAATAGTAAGACTCACCAGAAGAACGGGAAGCCGTCCTATAAGCAGCCGGCATCTGGCCTACCAGTTGGGCCACTGGCCCAGAGAAGGCGGACCCGTCTACAGCCGCGTCCGGCTGAGAAGATTGTCCGCATCGTCCAAGACACAACCTCGTCAGGTTGCGAAGGAGTGGGTTGCTCGGCCGGACCAGTTAGGCCACGAGGGCCCGGGAGTCAACTTCAGTCGGCTCTTCTTTGGCCTCCTCCTTGGCCGGTAGATCGATCACGACCTTTGGAACCGGCCGTGTGTGTCTTCTTCTTCTTGGCATGAAACCCTTTGCCTTTTTTGAGGGAGGGGCTTCACTGGTGCCGGCCGGCCGTTCTTCGCTCGGCTTTTTCGGCCAAAGCCTTGGAGGTTGGGGCATTTTTCTGAAAAAGACGAAGATTAGAATACTCTTCAGGGAGGAATGTCTAAACACATCTAGACGATCTACTCATCATGATGGCAGACCGTCCAGTCATCATCTGGACGAGTGGTTATTATACGAAGTAGCTCGGCCAGTACTTGTCTGGATGTGCTACCCGTCGAAGAAGCAAACCGTCAAAGTATCAACCTGGACGGGTTGCTCCTCAAATGAGTAGCTCGTCCAGCACTATTCTAGAGGACTGCCCTCGAGGAAGCAAACCGTCAAAGTATCACCTGGACGGGTTGCTCCTCAAATGAAGCTCGTCTAACATTTCTAGACGGACTGCCCTCCGAAGAGGAAACGTCAAGGAATCAACCTAGACGAGTTGTTTTCTTAAGAAGATGGCTCGTCCGTACTCCCCTGGACGTACTGCTCCTCGAAGAAGCAATCCGTCCTGCCAATCACTCTGGACGAATTGCTCCTTGGATAGACGATTCGTCCAGGCTCCATCTTGACGGGTTACCCTCCAAAGGCCAGCTCAAAAAAAAAAAAAAAAAATTTACCAGAGTGTCGGCCCTCTTTTCGGCACCTGATTTACTGTACTCCTTCCATAGAGTGTCCGCAAATCTGGATGAGCTCATGTCTCCTATCCAAGACTTCCTTAGTTTGCTCCTGGCTGAATCTGCAAAAAGGAATGAAACGAGTGTTGGACGAATGATAAACAAGTCCAGAAATTTTTACTTAGAAAATTCTTAGTGGATATACCTCTGTCCTCGTCCTGCCGCAGGCCGGCAGCGACTAGGAAGTTATCATGGTAAAACATTTCCTTAAAGGGAATCCAATTGGACGGACCCTTGAAAGAAACATCTTCCATAGTATATTCCGAAATCCGGAAGTACTCCACCATCTCTTCGGCAGAGTTACTCTCCAGTTCCATATATGAGGCCATCCGTCCAGTGTTCGTGGTTGACCGGCTAAAATACCGAAGGCGGTTTGCCACCGTTTGCTGGGCCTGGACGAAGAGGAACTCGCCCTTCCATGAGTGCATCTTGGAAGTCTTATCCAAGACGTCAAGAATCCTTGACGATTGCACACGTCAGCCAACTTCCTTCAATGGTCCTAGGGACCTTGGCAACATAATGAATATGGGTAAAAGCGGCCAGAGAAGGGTCCTTTCCTTTTAAGTTGCAGACGGCCAGAAAGGTAAGGATGTTTTGCCAAGAGTTAGGGGAAGTTGATTAGTCCTATGCCATAGTAATGAAGAAGTTGGCTGATGAAAGGGTGAAGGGGAAAGCGCAGGCCGGCATCTAATGCCAACCGATAAACTGCAAAATGGCCGGGAGGAGCACTGAAAATAGTGTCCTCTCAGGCCGGGAAGGACAAAGTGGTAGCCGGGCATGGCATAGCCACTGAAAAAGGTCTAAGGTCCGAGCCTAATCGTCCAGCCAAGTGTTATCGGCCAGGATAAACCTAGGGTCAGAAAGGGGACCTAGCCGCCGTCTTATTTCAGACGAAGTGGTTGACGGCTCCTCTGAGCCACTAGCGGGGTTAGAGGAGCTAGCCGTCCTCGGCTCATCTGAATCGTCTTGTGCATGGACGGGCTGGGTTCTGGGGAGCCCCTGATTTCTGGTTCCTCCTCGGCATGCTCAGGAGAAGGAGTTTGATTGGCAGGACGAGCGCTTTGGGTCTCTCGTTCCCTTCGGCCGGAATTCGCCCAGTGGATTCCTCCCTTTCGGAGCTAGAGGCCGGCATGGTAACCCCTCTTCTGATGCGAGCCGTTTGCTTGACGCGCGCCAGATTACCCTGCACAGGTAAAGATTGGGTCGTCTGACTTTGTCGTCCATGGCTAAAGAAAAAGAATGCATGCCGGCCGAGATAGGACCAACTCTAGAAGATGCGAGGAAGTTAGGCCCTCTGTTCTAGGGTTAGCACCAACCCTTGAGCGGCCGTAATTGTTCGAGGAAGAGGACGAATCCATTTTCTTAAAATATGTGTGCAAACAAGAAAAAGGTTGAGAATATACCTGTAGAAGAAAGTTCGGACGAGCGTCAAAGATGACTTGAGGCTGGACGAGCAAAGTAAGACTTGGACGGGAGTTGTTCTTCTCTCTAAAGTTCAGTAAAAATCTGCAGAGTCTCTCTCTCTAGAAAATTTCTCAGCGATGTTAAAATGATTTCGGAGCGACTAAGGCACATATTTATAGAGGGGTGAAAATGACCTCCTCATCCGGTGAAAAGTAACCGTTATGCCTAGGGTTGACCTATGGAGACCGGCAAAATCGCGCCTCTTTTTTGAATGAAGGGGAAGGGCAGTTCCAGGTCGGTTAAAAGAGGAAGATTAACCGTCTTGGCGCCTAAAAGATAATAATTCCCTCTTTTAAGGGGCAAATGTTGTAGCCTAAAAAATCAACGGCTATCGTGCTGACACGTGGCCCCATCGGAGCCCTACATGTGGTATACATGCAGAGAGGTAAAAGTACAAAGGGTCTGGAAGTGGCAGGCCTAAAAGTACGTTTCTCTGAAGAAAGTGTACTAGAGGCCCCTCTTCTGGCCCCAAAAATCGTACTTAGGCCCAGTAAAAAGGATCTACACCTTTTTATGAAAGTGAGGTGTGCTGACCAATCAATTACTGCCACGTGTCCGCTACTTTGATTAGCCAATCAGATGCTCCAAATTAGGGTGACATCAAGGCACAGCAGTCATTTCAAACAGTATAAATAGTCCTTGATTTCAGGGTGAAAGGTACGTTTTTAGAGCATAGTACTGTTACTTGTCATAAATTCTTCTCTCTCTCTCTCTACTTTCTCTCTCTAAAAGTTCTTTACATCCCTGACATCTGACTTAAGCTTCGGAGGGGGAAATACCACCCAAACCTCCAGGGTGGGTCCCTTTTGTGCAGGTTGCTGGTCAAGAGTTTGCTTCGGGATTTGAATCAATCATTGTTGCACAAGTCTCCAATTATAAGAGCCCATCTTTGGGAGTGTGATATAAGTTTGCTAGTTTTACACAGCATAACATATAGCAAGTATCATTTCCTTTATAGGACGTCTGCCTCTGATTTCCAGATGATTGTCCCCAATTTTTATCAGAATGTTTAAAATTATTATTTCTTGGGGAAAATCGGCCTCTTCCACGTCCACGCCCTCGGCCACGGTAATTACCACGTCCTCTCCCACGACCGTTGTAATTACCGCGTCCACCATAATGTATAACATTTGCTTCTGGTGGATTAGAGCTTTCTATTGCATTTATCTCATGAGTGGCTGAAGACCCCGTAGGTCTAAGATTATGATTTTTCAGCAAAAGATCATTATTTTGTTCAGCCACAAGTAGTACTGAGATTAGCTCAGAGTACTTTTTGAAAGCTCTGAACCTGTATTGTTCTGCCAATATGATATTAGAGGCGTGGAAAGTGGAGAGCGTTTTGTTTATATTTGCTCTTCTGTGATGGGATGATCACAATATCTTAACAATGATACAATTCTAAACAATGTTGAATTGTAATCACTGACCGTTTTAAAATCCTGGAACCTCAGATTGGTCCAGTCATAATGTGCCTTTGGGAGAAGCACATTTTTGTGATGCCCATATCTTTCATTTAGGCTATCCCTAGTTCTTTTGGATCATCCACAAGTAGATATTCACTTTTTAAACTTTCATGTAAATGATGTCTTAGGAGGACTAAGGCTTTTGCCTTTTCTTGTACAGTCGCAATTTTAACTGATGCGCTGTTGTAGTTGCATCCCCTTGTTGGGTTGTCACATCTTTAATTGTATGTTCCAGTCCTTGGGCCTTTAAATTCATTTGGGCGTCCACCGTCCATTCTAAAAATTTTGCCCAGATAGATCTAGTATGTTAAATTGTCTTTTCACTAGATCTCCCATTCTTTTGACTACAAATAGGTAAATATTTGAAATTAGTAATGATGATAAATCACATATATATATTATCTCCCCCTGATTTATATCATTATATTATAGATAAATAATACAAACAAAAAAAACTAAAAATAGCGTACAACAATAATGAAGCTAAGCAAAAAAAAAAAAAAAACAGAAAATACCAAAAATAGAAACAAAATACAACAAGTGAATAAAAAAAAACTTCCTAAAATGCACTTAAAGACAAAAAAAAATTGATATTCATGTGCATTTTTCGCCATTCTTCCGGGGTTATGTATTAGGAGATATATCATTAATGCCATGAGGAGGAAAAAGAAACCGGCTATAAGAAATAAGTAGAGTTTTATTTTCCTAAAATCCTCTTCAAAAAAAGGAAGATGAGGGTGGAGGACGGTTGTCGTCGGGTTAAACATGGTGGCCGGAAGGTTGAGGAAGAAGGAAAAAAATTTGTGGGTTTAGAGAAAAAAAATCGGAAGAATAAGGGATATGTGTGTGAAAATGGGGATGGTAATCCGCTTTTATAGAGGGTTATCCCTAACTGTGCAGTTCATATACAGTTAAAAAATATACAACGCAATAAAGTTCTAATATTGACAAATATATTAGAGCATGCTAGTAAATTGGTATATAATATATGTAACTATAAATGCAAAAAAAGTAGAAGATTAGAGACAATAATATATAATAATGTTCTGAATGCTTGTTCCCTGCATACATACGACATTATTGCACATATAAGACATAATAATGCTATCATTCACTAGGCCGTCCATATAGGTGGCAATAAAAAAATTAACCTGTCCATATAGGCGGTTTAAGAGCAGATAAAATAAAATAACGTAAATAAAATGTCCTTGCCCTCCATGAAGGTGGCGTTAAAATTATTTGTTTTCTGCGTTAGTAGTATGGTGACGTTTACTACTAGTTTCTTCCTGTTCATCTCTATCTCTTTTATTACTGGGGCGGAGGTTGATTTTCAGCTGGTTGTATAGGAGGGTTATTATTGGTGTTGGAACAGGGGTTTGTGGGTTTTCTCTGGTATGAGTATTTGTACCGTTGTTACGGTTACTGGGTCGGGGCTGTATTACAGTTCCCCTCGCTGGGTTGGTAGTGAATGGCACATTGTTTCGCTCTATCCAAAAATAAATACCCGAGACAGAGACATTGTGTAAAACAATGTTAATCCCGTTACTTTGTTGGTCCATGTTCGGGTAGTAAAAGGGTTGGGCTTGGAGAAAAAAAATTTAAACTTAAAAACAAAATGGATGTAAAAATTTTAAAGATACCTTAAAAAAATTTCCGGTAGAACACTCGTGCTGATAACGTATTGTGAGAAATAGAGAGAGAAATTATGTAAATATATCAGAGAGTATTGTATTGCATTGATGTAAAGAACTGATTTCTTACATCGGTATTTATAGGCAAAAGTATACTGTTTTAACATTACATTTTCAATAATTTTTGCGCGGACGAAAAACTTTCCTAACATGCAGTAAATGCATGGCATGACATTCACTATGCTTGAACAGTGAAAATTTCCAATTCACTGTTTCTCAACACTATTCTCCAAAGAAAATTATTTAATCGGTTCTATAATAGTTATATTGGTGTCAATTCAGTTAATCAGTTTAGTTCTGGTTCAAACTAAATAGTCCAGTTAATTTCAGTTCAGTTAATTCAGTTCATTTTTCAGTTTCAATCCATAAAATTAATTTAATTTTCAGTTTAGAGTTTTCTTTTGGTTTGATCCGTACAGTTTTGGTTAAAACAGTTCACCTTTTACCTATTACTATCAGTTAAACAATTATTTCAGTTCGAATTCATCATAGGTTTGCCTAAATATGTTGGTTATGAAGTTATTTTTGTGGTTGTTGACAGGTTGAGCAAGTACATCCATTTTATGGCTTTAGCACACCTATTTACTACTTTACAAGTTGCTCAAGTATATCTTGATAATGTCTTTAAGCTTCATGGCTCGCCCAGAAGATTGTTAGTGACAGAAACCATGTGTTTCTTAGCAACTTTTGGACAAACTCTTCGGTTTACATGGTACAAAGTTCTTGTTATCTTCAGCCTACCATCCTCGGACAGATGGTCAAACTGAAGTTGTGAATAGGTGCTTAGGGAACCTATCTAAGGTGTATGTATAGTGAACAACCTAAAATTTACATGCTTGGTTATCTTTAGCTGAATGATGGTATAACACACAGTTCCATTCAGCAACTCAACTCATCCAATACGAGGTTGTTTGTGGCTAACCTCCACCTCTCCACTTGCCCTATCTAACTAGTGATTCTAATGTGGAAATATTAATAGGAGTCTTCAGAAGAGACAAGATATGATTGTGTTGCTTAAGTTTCATTTGTTGAGAGCTCAAACAATGATGAAACAACAAGCTGATAAAGTTAGATCTAATAGAGTATTTCAAGTGGGTGACTGGGTGTGGCTCAAGTTACAGCCTTACATGCAACAATTAGTCACTAGCAGGGTCAATCATAAGCTTGCTTCCAAGTTCTATGGGTCCTTTCAGATAGTTGCTGCAATTGGAGTTGTGGCTTACAACTTCAGCTTCCTGCCGAGGCTAAGATACATGATGTATTTCACGTTTCCCAGCCCAAGGCTTTCTGTGGAACCCGCCTATGGCTACCCACGTTCCTAAGTGGTTCGAGGGTCAAGAGGCTTCTCAGGTGCATCAACCTCTGGTTATCTTAGATACAAAGGTGGTCAAGTTCCAAAATCAGGATCAAGTGCAATATTTGGTTCAATGGGAGAACAGTTCTCCTACTGATGCTACTTGGGTAGTTGCTACAACTTTTGAAGATAGGTTGCCAAAGTTCATGCCTTCTCTTAACCTGGGGTCAAGTTCTCTTTAAGGGGGAGGAATGATAAGGGTTGTTACTCTTATCTTAGCGCCAACAAAATTTCAAATTCTATTATTTTTGTTTTAAACTTCTATTAATTAGTTGCAATCAGTTGTAAGTTGTAGCCATAAAGAGTTGTAATAATGAGTTGTACAGATTCATCAATTCATAAAATAAAATACAACTTTTCTCTCTACCTGAATTCTATTTCTCTATTTGGATTTCTAATTCTTTCTCTCTCTCTATCTTCCTCTCTTATTTGTTCTTCTAATTATGTCATTTTCATAAAGTGAGCTACATGTCACGTACCGACTCTTCCTTAGTCGCTATATGTGGCCTACTTGCTTCACAGTCCCGTCGGAAGGCAAGTCAAGGCACCCGATTGCTTTGCTAGGCTAGCTTGGCTAAGCTAAGTGTGCTGCATTGATTGGCTACGTATGAAAAAGATGGCTAGAAAAAAGATTTCTAAGGAATGCTCTTAGATTGCTTTGAGACAGAATACAAGTGTTGGATAATATGTACAAACAAGGAGGCATTGCCTATTTATAGGCCTCCATCCTTCGTTCCCCTAATTCTAGAATATTCCGCACCTCCTCAATTGGAGGCTTCTACAAAATGGAATCCTAGTACATTCTAGATAGTCTACAACATATATGTAGAGCAAGAAAAACTCTAGATACATTCCAGAAGTACCCTAGCCTAGAAGCTCACCTCTAAGACCTTGCTAGGCTCTTCTAGAAGCTTCTTGTGCACCACCAAGAATATCCGTGCACCATCACCTATTTTTGGGTCTCAAATTAGAAATCTGGCTCGATCATTATTTTCATTAGCCCAAAATATGGCGAACCGCTAAATTTGATCCCATTTGGAGCTCATTTGGCCCACCACTCGCCTTGTGGCGTTTTCAGCCTTCGTCGGGTCATCGCAAGGCGCCTAGCCCACTGCCGCTGCCAGCAATGCTGTTGGGCGTGGAATGGCATCCGTGACATACAACTCCCTTAACACATTACCATTGTACAAGCTAAGCGATAGGATTGTAACAAAGTGTTCCTAGAATTGAAGATTTGGTTCGACTGAAAAGCTTTCTGATAGCCCATAAATTAAACAATCAATGATATAAAAAAGAAGTTTCAGGTACTTAAGAAAGTTCCTACATCTCATACGTACAATAGGGAAAAAAAATTCACTTGCGTATATAGCTTAATTCAATTAATTTTGGTAAACTTGCCATGTTAAACAAAATTTGATCAATAAAAAACAAAGTAAAATACTAACAGTCGAGAATTATCACTCTTCCATTAGCATTTTCTCTGAAAATTTCTGAACTAATTCCATAAAAGGTTTTATGATGCTTCTTCTTTCCCCTGTTTCGCGAGTTATGATAAAACGCTCATTGTGAGTGGCCCTCTGCGCACTCACAGATGTATTTTAATAAAATATTGTGGAAAACATTATAATAATATTAAGTTAAAAAGTGACACCGACAACTTTTCACTCAAAAAGTACAATTGGTTATTGATAAGAACCCATGTTTGTATATTTGAAACCCTTATTATTGTTAAATCAACCCTTATTTGTGTATTTGAAACACATGTTATTGTTAAATCAACCTCTGTTTGTGAAAAAGTAAATATGTGATCTCTACCATAAAGCAAAAAATTACATTGATTTGTGTGTCCTATTCAGCTCCTCCCCCCCTCCCCAAAAAAGTACAATTTATTATTGATAAAAACCTTTGTTTGCGTATTGGAAACTTTGATTATTGTTAAACTAGTTGCATATGCACGCGATGCGTGCGTCGACAATCTTCTGTAGGTATATACAAATGGACATGCTTTTTTATCTAAAATTATTTTGGTAGTGATGTAAATTATTGAGGTTCTTTTGTAGATGTTATTATCTTTTTAAATTAAAGGTGAATGATTTTTAACTGTTTAATACCGTCACTAAAAAATTTGGTCGACGATCTAATGATTTCTTTTCAGCGACTTAAGTATATTTCTTTAACAATTATAAAAATAAACCGTATTGTTTGAACTTTGTATGAAATATTATATTAGTAAGATATATTGCTAACTTTTTCTGGTTGAAGATTCTAATTGATTTCGTGAATTGATTATTTTGAATCTAGTTTATCAAGTTATTAATGGTATTGCATATTCCATTTTTAACCTACTCATATGACAAGTTTCATTAATTTTCATTTTTTTATTTTTTATAAAAAGAAAAACACTGTTTTGTATTACTAGAGGGGTATTTTAGTCACTTCAAAAGAGGACACCACACCTCCTCCCTTGGCTTATATAATAGAGATCAATCCCTATTTGTGTGTCTGAAACTCATATTTTTATTAACTCAACCCCTGTTTGTGTATCCCTTTTCCCCTTCCATTCCCTAGTCAACTCCTTAATACCATCTTAACTTCATTCAAATTATTAAATTATCACTTTACCCTATTTTTAATACGTTCTCCGTTTTTTTTTCAGATGTTACACTTTTCAAATCACGGACTCCTAGATAATTTTTGGAGAGGAGAGAGATAGAGAGAATGAAAAATAAAAGGATCCCATATGAACATGTGATATGAGAGAGATAGGGAGAAATTATTACCCAAAATAAAAGTGTAACATCTAATTTAAAATTTCCTATAATAGAAAGTGTAACCTCTAAAAAAACGGAAGAAATATACAAATTACCCATTACCCTTGTGAGTAGACATGATCCCCCGCTTGTGATGAGCGTTTTATCACTGCTCCTGCTTAACCCTCAGCAATAATTCCATACATTCTACTTTGGATCTTAAGCACTTCTACCCCAAACTCATTGAGATGTATCCTCTGTAGGAACTAAAACCGCTAACAATATAAATTTAACTTATCCAGGAAAACCGGCGTGAAGATTTCACTGCCCTAAAGTTGAATTTGCCCCGCTACAACACACGGCCTCTTAGCAATCAACCTCCAGGGGTACAAGGTCTCTGCGTTTCCAGTGTAGATGGAAAAACAGATTGAAAACGATCTTGAATATTGCCCAGAGAGATATTTTCGAGAGAGGAAGAAGAAGGTGTTTATGAATTTCTGTGTGTTAATGAGAACAGTAACCTCTGTATTTATAGAAGAATAATAGGGTTAAAACGTGGTTACCAGCCGACACTTAGTGGGAGGAGATAATGGCACGTAATTAGGAAATAACGGCTCATTAAGGGAGGAAATCAGGGAAAAAACGGTAACCTAATTACTGGCTAAAAACAACAGATTTTTGACCCAAAACTTTAGTTAAGTTAAGTTTATTCCCCAAAGCCCAAGGCCCAAGGCCCAAGGCCCATGGCCCTAGCCCGGACCGGGCGGGCGCGTGCGTGTGGTGACTCCACTCACCGCATGCCCACTAAAAGTCCTTTTGTCACACAACTCAATGGGTATAGAAAGTGTAATGTATATAAACCCCTTACACTACCTATTATTCTATCAATGTGGGACTCTTCACATTCTCTTTTGAAGCAACTCTTGAGTTTCCTTTAAAATCATTTATTATAAACTCCAACAATCCCCCACATGATTCAAAAGAGGAAAACAGGAAAAAACAGGGCTGAAAACAAATGATCTGGGCAATAGATACTGAGTTTTGAAGTATCAATGTCTTATGGACTTGAATTGACACTCAGTGCATACAAATATGTCTTACTGTCATAAGAGGTAGATTTCTCTTTGAACCTTTCATGATAGTTAGCAAAACATAGTTGCGCACTCAACCTTTTTCAAATCAAGATACGTTCTCGCAAATATAATATAGATGCCCCACAATTAGCTGGATTCTCGTGAATGCTCTAGAGAGCCTAAGCCTTTGGACTCTCATAGGGGATTGGGCGTAACCCCCACATTCACATAGGTAAGTTCATCAAGTTTGTACTGTCACAAACCACCTCAAATAAGGCTATGAACTTATTAAGAGCTTATGCTCAACCTTACACATATAACAGTAATTTAAAACAAAATACTACATCACTTTTATTAATAGGAATGGTAGTAGTACACAATAACTTGAGTTGTTTTGTGATTTCGTTTGACCCTTTGAACTTAGGAATTCCTAAGAAGGGTATCCATCACAATTCACTCACCAATAGGCTTTAAACCCATTCCTTGTGCTGACTCCAGCACCATTTTTCTACAAAGGCCTTTGGTGAGAGGATCAGCAATATTCCTCTTGATTTTACATACTCGAGTGACAACACATTTTCTCTAATTAGATTTCTAACTATGGCATGCCTTAAGCGAATATGCCTTCTCTTTCCATTATAGGCTTGATTATTCGCTACCCCAATTGCTGCTTGCGAGTCACACCGCATAGAAACTGATGGAGCTGGCTTCCCCCACAATGGAATATCAGCAAGCAAACTCCTTATCCATTCAGCTTCTTGACCTGCCAATTCTAAAGCAATAAACTCAGATTCCATTGTAGATTTGGCAATACATGTTTGTTTTGATGATTTCCATGATATAGCTCCTCCAGCAAGAGTGAAAACATAACCACTAGTAGATTGTATCTCATCATTATCCGACACCCAATTAGCATCACAAAATCCTTCAAGAACACAAGGTGTCCTTTGATAATGTAGACCCAATTGGTAGTGCCTTTTAGATACTTCAACAATCTAATCAAGGCAACCCAGTGCTCCCGATTAGGATTGTGAGTATACCTGCTCAATCTACTAACAGCATAAGCTATATCAGGTCTAGTATAATTCATCAAGAACATTACACTTCCAATTATTTTTGCATATTGTTCTTGTGATATACTATCACCTTTATTCTTTTTCAAATGAATACTAGAATCATATGGGGTTTTCACAGGAACACAATCAAATTGATCAAACTTCTTTAATATTTTCTCAATATAATGAGATTGATTTAAAGATATCCATATGAAGTTCTAGTAATCTTTATTCCAAGAATAACATCAGCCTCTCCTAAATCCTTCATCTCAAAGCAGAATTTAGGAAGCACTTAGTTGTATTTACTACGTCTATATTGGTCCCAAAGATCAACATATCATCCACATATAGACATATGAAAACACAACCAAGTTCATCAATTTTGGAATAAACACAAGCATCAGAATCATTTACCAAAAAACCATTTGAAGTAATAGTTTGATGGAATTTATCATACCATTGTTTTGGTGCTTGTTTTAAACCATACAAAGATCTAATAAGCTTGCATACCTTGTCCTCTTGACCAGAACCTCACATCCTTCAGGTTGCTTCATATAGATCTCCTCATTTAACTCACCATTCAAAAATGCAATTTTCACATCCATTTGATGCACAATTAAATCATGAATAGATGCAAGTGCAATTAAAGCTCTAATGGTGGCTACCTTGGTCACAGGAGAATAAGTATCAAAGAAGTCTAACCCTTGTTTTTGGCGATGCCCTCCAACTACAAGTCTAGCCTTATACTTACTAAAGACCATCAGGCTTGCATTTCTTTGTAAAAATCCACCTACTGCTTAAGGCCTTACAACCTCTAGGAAGGTCTGTCAAAACCCAAGTGTTATTACTCATAATAGACTCTATTTCACTGTTAATAGCCTCTAACCAAAAACTTGAGTCTACCGATCTCATGGCCTCAGCATAGGTTCTCGGGTTCTCTTCTAACACAAAAGCATTGATATCTTGCTCATCTAAGCACTCTTTTTCAGCTAGAAAGGTAGTAATAAAATCAGGTCCGAAACTAGACTCAGTTCTAGCTCTCTTACTCCTTCTAGGTTCTAAGGTCTCACTAGATGATGCAATGTCACGATGCAAAACGAAGAAGATGCAGCAGGCAAGCATGATTGCAAACTAACTTTCATAGGAAATATATGCTCAAAAAATTCAACATCTCTTGACTCTCTAATAGGACCAAAACCAGATGCATCCTTAAGAATGAGTCTATATGCAGCACTGTTAGACGAATAACCAATAAAAATACCATCTACAGTCTTAGGTCCAATTTTACTCGTTTGAAAGTCAGGAAGTCCTATCTTCCCCAAACACCCCAACACTTTGAGGTATCCCAATTCGGCTTGAAGCCTTTCCACAATTCATAGGGAGGTCTTATCTAACTTCTTATGGGGAACTCGATTAAGGACATAACAAGCAGAAAGGATAGCTTCACCCCACATATTAGTAGGCATACCTGAACTAATAAGCATAGCATTCATCATATCTTTAAGAGTTCTATTTTTCCGCTCAGCTATTCCATTCTGTTCTGGGGTATAAGGGCTGTAACCTCATGAATAATCCCATTAGACTCACAAAATTTCTTAAGGGAAATACCATCATATTCTCCACCCCTATCTGATCTCACCCTTTTAATCTTAAGGTCCAATTGGTTCTCTACTTCGGCTTTATAAATAAGAAATTTTTCTTCTGCCTCATCCTTAGAACTCAATAAATAAACCTTAGTATAACGAGAAAAGTCATCAACAAAAGTAATATAGTATTTCTTTCCTCCCCTACTCATGGAATTCTTAAAGTCACCTAAGTCACTATGGACTAACTCTAATAAAGTAGAGGAACGGGACACATTTTTGTTGAATGCTTTCTTAGGGTGCTTAGCTTCTACACACACTTCACATTTATCAAAAGAAGTATTGCTAAAGTAGAAATAAGACTAAGTTTTTAGCCTTTTAATAGAGGCAACATTCACATGACCTAGTCTAGAATGCCATAAAGAAACAGACTCAGCAATATAAACAGAAGCAGTAGAGTTTTTATTATCAATAACAACATCCAAAACAAAAAGTCCAGCATTACAAAAGCCTTTACCCACAAAAATACCATTTCGGTTAATACAAGTTTATCAGATTCAAAAGATAACTTAATCCCAGCTTTGTTTAAAAGTGAACCAGAAATGAGATTTCTGCGGATATCAGGAGCATGCAGGACATTCTGCAAAGCAATGGTTTTCCCGGATGTTAATTTCAGGAAAACCTTTCCTTTGCCTAAAACACTCACAGTGCTTGAGTTTCCCATGAAGATGCATTCTGATTCTGGAACTCTCTGGTATTCCTGGAATGCTTCTTTGTTGGCACAGATATGACGGGTCGCACCAGTATCCACGATCCATTCTGAAACATTGCTTACCAGATTTACCTCGGACACCACAGCAGCAATAACATCATCATCTTCAGCAAGGTTGGCTTGAGGTTTGCCATCTTTGGATTTGACTGGAGTTTCCTTCCTTTGACGGCACTCCTTGGCAGCAGGCCCATACTTACCACACACAAAGCAGTTACCCTTAAATTTACCTTTTCCCTTGAATTGTTGTTATTCTGCCTGGTACCATGAAACTGATTTTGACCTTTGCCTTTTGGTCCTTTACCTGCAGCAGTCTTATTTCCACAAGATTAGCAGAATAGAAGAATGATCAACTGATTTTCCCTTTATTTGGATACGGTTCTGCTCCTCAATTTTTATATGGGACACTAACTCTTGAAGGGTAAAATCTTTCTGCCTATGTTTTAAGGAATGAACAAAATTCTCCCAAGAAGCAGGCAATTTTTCTAGAAGGCAATTGGCTTGGAAAAGGTCAGGAATAGCCATACCCTCGGCAACAATATCAGCACATAAATGTTCATACTCATGAACTTGATCAAGGACAGGTTTCTCATCATTCATAGAAAATTTCAACCAACGACTACACGCATATTTTTAGTCCCAAAATCATCAGTCCCATACTTCGCATTCAAACCATCCCAAATCTCCTTAGCATTTTTAGACTTACTATAAATCAGATAAAGGGAAGCAGTCATATAATGCAATAACATCCCACGACAGGTCTTATTATCTTTTACGAAATCCCTAACAGAATTTTCAGGAGCAACATCAACAGCAAACAATAATCAACACCAATCTGACCCAAGAAAAATTCCATTTTATCAGACCACATCCTATAGTTTTTCCCATCAAAAGGTTCTAACTTTGACATATCAGGGACAAAGGGATTGGTTATAGGAACAACATTTAAAATACGGGTACCTTCATCAGGAATATTAGCAGCTATAGTTCCGAAAAATAGAAAAAATATTTCGGAAAATTCAACTTTAGAATGTAGGAACTAAAACCGCTAACAATATAAATTTAACTTATCTGGAAAACCGTGGCGTGAAGAATTCACTGCCCTAAAGTTGAATTTGCCCCGCTACAACACACGGCCTCTTAGCAATCAACCTCCAGGGGTACACGGTCTCTGGTTTCCAGTGTAGATGGAAAAACAGATTGAGAACGATCTTGAATATTGCCCAGAAATGATATTTTCGAGAGAGGAAGAAGAAGGTGTTTATGATTTTTTGTGTGTTAAGAGAACAGTAAC
Source organism: Beta vulgaris subsp. vulgaris (assembly GCF_026745355.1). Lineage (NCBI taxonomy): Eukaryota > Viridiplantae > Streptophyta > Magnoliopsida > Caryophyllales > Amaranthaceae > Beta > Beta vulgaris. The sequence continues at coordinate 31,062,282 of NC_079204.1, forward strand.
CTCGTATTTATAAAAGGATAATAGGGTTAAAACGTGGTTACCAGCCGACTTAGTGGGAGGAGATAATGGCCACGTAATTAGGAAATAACGGCTCATTAAGGGAGGAAATCAGGGAAAAAACGGTAACCTAATTACTGGCTAAAAACAACAGATTTTTGACCCAAAACTTTAGTTAAGTTAAGTTTATTCCCCAAGGCCCAAAGGGGCGCGCGCATGTGGTGACTCCACTCACCACATGCCCACTAAAAATCATTTTGTCACACAACTCAATGGGTATAGAAAGTGTAATGTATATAAACCCCTTACACTACCTATGATTCTATCAATGTGGGACTCTTCACATTCTCTTTTGAAGCAACTCTTAAGTTTCCTTTAAAAGCATTTATTATAAACTCCAACATCCTCAGCCCTACTCAACGGACTGCCATGCTAGCAAACATTCACAAACTAATCCTCTTACCGCCCTGGGCGCTGATATACATAAGTAGGTAACAAGTACACATAGCAGTCATAAATCACTAGCCCACCCAAGGTCTAATAAACTGAAGGTCCTATAGGTAACTGTGTTGAATATAGGTATACTCCCCCTTCTTTGAACCATAGTGCATATTACGAAATTACAAGGCAAAATGTCGGATATAGAAAGAAAATCAAAGTGTACGATATCACATTAAGTTTAATCAGTGAAAATAAAAAAATTAAGAAGTCATAATACAGGTTGGGGTAGGACAATTACAAATTTACAGTGTAGATTAGACGCCACAATTTAGACAGGAAGTCAATACTAACAAACTCCCATTATTAGCCCATGATTTCCATCATTCCACGGCTAAAAAAGTATTATTTCTCATTTCCCTTGAATGAACTCAAAAAACTAATTACAGATTCATACACTGCAACTCCCCTTAAATATACAGCATCTTGCAGGAACTGCAAGGAAAAATTCACAATTAGCAATTTTTTTCACAACAAAGTACAAAAATCACAGGATGAGAATCAGGATGCATGATAGATATCAAGTTATCAACATACCTCATTATGATCATGAAGCAATATTGGAGTATTTGCCATCGGAGAAAACCCTAAAGCGGGGATGCCCCTCTGTCTCATATATCTAGCATCAGTTGTCGAAGCCAAGATTTCAGGGTTCCCAAGTTTTCCTCCGACCGCTGTAATAGCTTGCACAAAAACAGACCACCACGGGTTGGTATCATCAGTTGACGTCATCAAGGGGTGGCCCAAGAAGTCCCTATTCGGTCCTTTTTCAACAATCTGGATGAGATGCATATAAATAATACCTATACTCAATATAGCAAGTAGTTGCAAGATAATTAAAGAGGACAACTGGACAAATAAGCTTATAAGACGGCATAGGAAGAGCCAAGCCTAAAAAAGTATGAAGAAACAGAGAAGATAGAACAGCCAAAATTTTAGTCCCAAGCTCCTACACAGAGTATCAATGCATATCAACAATTGAGACGACTTGCCTACCTACTAATGTCTTCACACAGATACAATGAAAAGGCAAGCCATTACTAACTATAATGCTCCAAGCACCTAAACGCAATACCAACACATTCCCAAGTCTCAACCAGGAAATTGTAACAAATGAGGAGATTGAGGACATAGGCATCATATGTGACATGACTATAAATCTAAGCCATATATTTCCACTTACAAGGAGTTTTTGTAAGGTCACTGGAGTATGGCCTTGAAAAGGGCTTCCTTTGCCAATTTTGAATGTCGCATCAAGTGCTTAGAGATCAGGGAGACTCAACATTCTTGTACCTCGCATTCCCCATTACTGTCTTGTAAGTAACTTCTGATATGACGTATAAACTATTTCAGAGCAGTCAAGCTCAAGTATTCACACGATAATTGTTACAAAAAAGCTTCCAGTAATTTTATTGTCCTCCAACATTTGAAACTGGTTGCCAGCTGCTCCTATCTAGGCATATATTCTCAATATCAACTCGTCATGTCATATGTACACTGTTAGACCTTCAAAGACTTCTGGAGAAGAGGGAGTTCCCGCATAAATTTCCTTTCAAGTTCTCATTCTGCTGCCTTAATTATGGCCTTTCTAGGAGAATCAATCTCATGTATCCCACAAGTATCATGATAGTGATTTATGATCTTTTAAGTGGGAATCTGAAGGCACTTGGAACCAGGTGATTGTGTCCCATATAGTTGACATGAACCTCCAGCCATTCATATTAATATTTTCAGTTAGTGTCAGCTCTCTCCAGAACATGACTGATAGCCTCCATCAAGGGTCTTGAGAAGGAGCATAATAGTCTTCAAAAAGAATTTCCTAGGGAAGATTTTCAATTGAATGCCATTTATGATGCAAAAAACATGTAGAAGAATGAAGAATCCCTACATTCCGTTTGTTTCAATATATATAGGGGAAATGAAATCTAAACTATTAAAACAGCAGAGAATGTCCTGCCCAGAAGAAGCTTAAGAAACCCAACGCTTATCCACTAGATATATTGTAGTCTAAATTTCAAACGATAGCCGCGCTAGTACAAGCATCAGTTATAACATCAAGAGAACAACTGCATTCAGAAAACTCTCAGGGAGACAAAATCAAAGGCCGGAAGACTTATAACATCAGATATCAGCAAAAATGAAAGACAGAAATATATATCACTAGCACTTGATACAAATTAATATGTTCAAAACATCGCATAAGCATTATAGTTATCCCCAACCTATTCCTACTTCAAAAAACAATCAGTAAGGATTCATAAATCTTCCACCAAACTAGTTAGCATGAACACCAATTACATGATCAATAAACAAGTTAGCATGAAATATAGGAAAATATACCACATAGAACTCAAACTCATTGGGGAGCCGGGGGGTGAAAGCACCAAATCAGAATGATGGAGAACAAAAAAAAAAAACCTTGAATGTCATATTCCTTGATGCAGGAGCCCATTCATGAGCAATTCTATTTCTAATAAGCTCCAGATCCGCAGTGGGCGGCAACCGAATATCAAACCCTGCCTCAGCCTCTGATGGCTGCATGTTCATAGCAAATCCCTGCATCACAACTCATTTTTCAGATTGACAATATATAAATAAGTAAATAGATGTTGTATTTGTTGTGTTGAAGGTGTTGTAGTGTGTTATAATATAACAGTTAGAGATTACGACTTACGAGTTCCACAAAATTAATAACAATAACACAGAGAGAGAGAGAGAGAGAGTCACACTAACATTAGAGGTTTGAATTCCAGCATTCAAAAACACAGGATTCACAGAGATGACTTGAGAATTAGCGGCGTAACCTTTCTTTACCAAATCAAATTGAGAGTCCCTGAATTTGGTAATAATCTCAATACTGATCATCAAATTCTCCATGGCACTATTATCATACATCCTAGAGCCATGCCCCGGAGGTCCGACTGCCTTAATCGTGACATGCCACGGCGAACGATCAGCGTAGAAAACCCGAAAGTCGTCAGTTGGCGAGGCCTGCCCCTCATCCATGACAAATCCCACATTGAGTTCCTGAAATTCCTTAGACTCCGCCAACTTAGCTGCCCCATCAACGCCCCCAATTTCCTCGTCGGGTACATATGATAGGTGGACGGTCCTAATAGGCTGCTCAACCCCGCGGAGTTCCCGAAGGTTCCGGATGGCCTCGAGATACTGCATGCCAATACACTTGTCATCTTGAGCACCACGGCCAAATATCTTCCCATCGGCAGCTCGTACAGCAGAAAATGGAGGATGGACCCACTTGCTGGGCTCTGCTGGGACGGAGTCCAGGTGGGAGTTGAAGAGGATAGAAGGGAGGTCGGGCCTTGAACCGGGCCAGGTGATGATGAGTACTGGTTTTCCGGAGATGAACTCTAGTATGCGGGCCTGGAGCCCGATGGAGCGGGCTTGAGCTGTGAGGAAGGAGACTGGGGCGGTGTAGTTTGGATTCGGGTGGGATGTTTTGAAACGCAGGTAGGTTTGGAATCGGGTGATGATGGGATTTTGTTGATCTTCTTCATGTTCATGTTCTTGTTGAGTGGAGTTTAGACGAGAGACGAGGAGTAAGATGAGGAAGATGGAAAAGGAGATAGTATGGTGGTTTCCCATCTTGGGTGGTGAATGGTGACTCACTCACTGACTGGTGAAAAGAGGGGAGGTAAACACTAAACAGTGATTCAGTGATGGGTTGAGAGCATGTAGAAACTCAACTTTTCTTCTTTCCTGTTTCCGGCAAATATTCAGATTGGAAAATAATATCTTTCAATATGTGTGTCAGTGTGTCCCTCTTCTTAGTAGACGTATTTTTTTGTTTTTTTTAATAAGGGAAGATAAATAATCCTTCCGGCCCGTTTGGTAGCCGGGACTAAAAGGGCTGGAATGGTAATGAAAATTTCATTACCGTGTTTTGGATGTTTGGTAATTTGGAATGGTAATGCCTAGTAATAAGATCTAGTAATGAAATGGCATAATTATCCTATTTTTATTACCAGTTAGATACCTGGTATTAGAAGGGAATGGAAATGCGTCATTCCTAAGGTAATGAACAACACGCGCGCGTGTCTTCATTAAAGTTGAACGGCTAGGAATTAACACGCGCAATATAAAAGCCCTAATTTTCTCTCTCCTCTCATAATTTCATCTCAGCCGATCAAAAACCCTAGTTTTCTCTCTCCTTTCATATCTACATCAATGGCTGCCGGATGATTTCATCACGATTTGCTCGAAATTTTAGTTGAATTGAAGTGAATCACAGGTGAGATTTTTAGTCATTTGAATAGATTTTCGGTAAATAAATTTGTGTTAAAATTTTCGACGAAGATTTCAGTCCTTTTGATTTGTTTTCTTCTAGTTTATATTTTCTCTTCGAATTTGAGAGTAGATCTATCGTTTTTATCTTCATAGTTTGTAGCTGATTGTCGTTGAATTCCAATTTGTTCTTTGTTCAATTATAAATGTATGTGAATCTACTTGTTCTAATCTGCTTGTTTTCTTTCAAATCTGCTTGATTTGAGTGTGAATATGCTTGTTTTAATTTGCTTGTTTTCTTTCAAATCTGATTGTGTGAATCTGATTGTTCTAATTTACTTGTTTTCTTTCAAATCTGATTATGTGAATCTGCTTTTGGTACTTGACTTTCATGGATTTTTGCCTTAAAATAGGTTTACAACGTCAATAACAATCTGTATCTATCCTACTTTGCAAGGGTTGCTATCTCGGACAAGTGTAGTGTAAGTACACCAGCCTAACTCGGTTTCTGTTTTTGCTGTGTTGTTGTATGCCATTCCCTGTGTGCAGCTTGCATGATATGATTAAATTACTTGGAAGTAATTCTTCCTTAGGTTATCAAAAGCCTGATAATAAGTGCCTGATAAGCTATGACATTGAAGAGCGCAAAAGGATGAACAATCTAGATTTATGTATTTGCTTCCTGGCCATATTTCTGTTACCCGTTTCTCAGGATGTTGTTCTGGCTGTAGGATGTGTCCACAATGATTAACATTGATAAAATTTTGATACCGAATTTATTCCAAGTAATTTGCTTAATTTTGAAGATGAACTTTCTGGTTTTGGTTATTAATTTGGCAAGAGTAGTGAAAATGGGTTCTTCTAATCTCTCTGATTGTGTGAATCTGATTAATTTGCTTTTCTTTCAAATCTGGTTATGTGAATCTGTTTTTGGTACTTATATTTCTAAAGCAGACTGTGAAAAAACATTGTATTATAGCATGAAGCAATCATAAGTATTTGCCTATCAATCTTGTGGGTAGATCATATATGCATTCACAAAATGTCACATATGATTGCAGGTTAATTAAGTTAACTACTACAGTCCTTTATCCTCTGCTTAAATTTTACATCCCCACCATGTTATTGTAGCCTATGTCCATATATCATAGTTAAAAGCATCATATGTAAATATGGGGTGTGTTCAATACATTTGATTTTGACCAACCTGAAGTAATATGAACTTATTTAAATATGTTCCTGGACTTGTTTTAGAACTTGTTAAAACTTATTGGAACTTGTGTAAATTGATGTGCTAGTGCAACAATAAATGCTTATATTATGCTATGAATTTTTTCCCCAGTGATGGCACGCCTTCAACGGTCTCCTAGGGAATTTTGTTTTTATGGTTTGCTATGAAGAGACGTAGCATAAGAAGAGTGATCGTTATGATATTAATCATGTTGACTTATATTTTAAGGAGACGAGTACGAAGGATGTTGAGGGAACCTAGTACATATAATCCAATTTATAGACTAGCACATTTAGATCGCATGATAGTTCGAAGTGATATCGCTTGCATTGAACAACTTAGGATGGATCGTCACACATTTAACATCCTTTGTTCATTGGTTCGTGAAATTGGAGGGTTAAGAGATACTAAGAATATGGTAGTGGAGGAAATGATGGCTATGTTCTTGCATATCCTTGCATTTGAGGAGAAAAATAGAGAGATTAAATATGATTTTCAGAGATCGGGAGAAACAATTAGTAGGCATTTTCATGATGTTTTAAGAGCAGTACTTAAACTTTCGAGAGTTTTACTCAAGAAACCCGAGCCGATTCCTGAGGATAGTACTGATGAAAGGTGGAAGTGGTTTAAGGTAACAATATGTCCTTTTTTCCATTTATTGAAAGGGTTAGTTCTTTACTTGTAAATTTAATAACTAATACTTGCTTATTTTTTTTTTAGAATTGCATTGGCGCTTTAGATGGGACTTTAATTGATGTGACTGTTCCTGTTGATGACAAATCAAGATATAGGTCAAGAAAAAATACTATTTCTACCAATGTTTTAGGTGCATGTGCACCAGATTTGCAATTTATATATGTGCTAGCTGGTTGGGAAGGTTCTGCGGCCGATGGAAGAGTACTTCGAAGTGCTTTAGAGAGAGATAACGGGTTGAAAGTTCCTAGGGGTGAGATGTCAAATTTTTAGTATTTGGATTCAAGTTTATATAGAAGTGGATTATATTGAATTTTGTTTCTTTTTCTCATTTTACATAGGTAATTATTATCTAGCTGATTTGGGGTATAAACATTGTGAAGGCTTCCTTGTCCCATATAGAAATATACGTTATCATGAATGGAGAAGGGGAAATGAGCAACCAAATTCAAAAGAAGAGTTATACAACATGAAGCATGCTTCAGCTAGAAATGTGATTGAAAGAGCATTTAGATTATTGAAAATGCGATGGGGAGCTCTTTCTAAAGGCACAAAGTACCCCCTCAACACTCAAATAGATATTATATTAGCATGTGTTTATATACACAACCTCATTTGCCAACAAATGGGGGTTGATCCTATGAAGCAGAGTCAGATGAATTTATGCAAGAATTTGATGATGATGATGATGATGAAAATGATGTGGACTTGATTCAAACTTGTGAGACTTCCCCTGCATGGACTATCTTTAGAAATAATTTAGCACAAGATATGCATAATGTATGGATGGCTAGGAGACATCATCAGTGATGATTAGTTTATGACTTACTCCATGTATGGATGAGAATACTAGCTTTTAATTTGTATTTTTACGTTTTGTTTAATGGAAGTTGTTATCCTCTCTTTTTTTGTTACAACATGAAATGAAGCATGATTCTTTGTCGTTTTTATCAGGAGGTTTTAAAGTTGTCTTGATTATATTTCAAGTGCTTGAATTGGATGCTTGCATTGTAGTGATATAGTTGTTTAATTTAGGTGTGATTTTTTATTATTATTATTGTTGATGTTGTTGACTCTTTTTAGAGGAGAAAATGGGTGATGATGCAAGAGGCAGAGGAAAGAATAAGAGAATGTGGACATCGATAGAGAGAGTGCTCTAGTTGATATCCTTGTTGATATGCAACATTCAAATTGGAAGTGTGACACTGGCTACAAAACAGGTTATCAATCTCATATCGAGAAAAAAATGCTTGAGAGATTCCCTTACTGTGGTTTGAAAGGTAAGCCGCATATTGAATCTAAGATCAAGATTTTGAAGAGGCAACTAGGGTATATCCTTGAAGCTCAAAAGCAAGCTTGCGGGTTTGGTTGGGATGACGAGATGAAAATGATTACCGGTGAAAAAGAGGTTTTCATGGGTTGGGCTCAGGTAAGTCAATATTGCAAAGCTCTCAAAATTCAATTAATCTGTTCTTCTTCTTACATTCTTGTTGTCCACTATTTAAATCTATATCATACTCATGATATTTTGGTGTTGATATTGGTACTATTCTAGTGTTGGTTTGAGGGTTGTTTGGTTATTGTGGTTCAAGTGTTGATTGGGTTATTTGTTTAGGGTCGTGATGGGGCTTCCGCTCTTTATATGAAGCCTTTTCCACTTTATGAGAAGTTATGTGAGATTTATGCCAAGGATCGTGCAAGTGGGAGTATGTGTAAGGGCCCTGGAGATGAAGAAGGAGATATCAACAATGAGGGTGACAAGCAAGGTGATGGCTCGACTAGCTCTACAACTCAAGCAATTGAACCTTCTAGTAGTAGAGGAGATCGTAAAAGAAGAAGGGAAATAGAAAATGAGGAGCTTGGTGGATGTCAAAAGCACTTGTTTCTCTAATTGATGTTGAGAAGGAGTCCACCGCGGTTATGAATGATTTGAAGAAAACATTTATGCGTGATGTGGAGATTGGTGAGAAGAGAACCAAGCTTTTTCAAGCTTTGAGCGGACTTGAAGAATTGTCTCCTATGGAAATTGTTGAAGCTTCAACATCTATCGGGTTTGATGATAAAAAGGTTGAACTTTTCTTTAGTATGCCTGATGATTTCAAAGTTATGTTTGTCAAATGTCAATTAAAAAAGTAACTAGGATCGATGAATGGAAGACATATTTAGTTTTTCTATCGAAGAGATGTGGTTTGTTGTTTGACTAAATTGTTGTAAGTAATGACTTGTTGTTTTTGTGGCATGGACTTATGATTAACTAGTAATTTTGAAAAAAACTTGAAGATCATATGTTTTCAAATATATAATTGTTTGATGTTATAGTTGGTTGCAATTTTCATTTCCATTTATATAAAAAAAAAATGAGTTTTGTAATATTTTGTTATGACACAAATCAGTACTTCCACTTTCTTGTAGTAGTATTATATTATAAACATGTTTTTTTTATTAAGAAAAATAAATATAAAAATATTTGTTACGATAATCATGCCATCTCACAAGAGGGAAAAATAGTGGTAATGAGTTTCTAGAAAAAAGTTGATGGGTTGGAACTTAATAGTGTGTTACATACAAAATAAAATCATGTGGGGATTCCCATTACTAAATACCAAATGCAAGGAATGGGATTTCTCCTTCTATTACCATTCTTTGTTGATACATACCAAACAAAGTTATTACCATTACCAAATCTCATATCCATTCCTTCATTACCATTGCCATTACCTTACTTCATTCCTATTCCTTTATTACTAGCTACCAAACGGGCCGTTCACATATCTAGTATCATTAATCATATTGTACCAGTATTATATATGCACGGATGAATATCTTAATTTCAAAATTTGTTATTTTATTATATATTTTAGATGTAGTAGTTTTTTTTTAAATAGGTACTATAGTAGTTATGATTACACTAAATGTGAAATATTAATAGATAGATAAATTTAAATATATTAATTCGCTAATGTGGGGGAAAAACTATCAAAGGTTGTGAGTGATTTTTAATATTATTTTCTTGTAAATGAATTTTGAACGAAAAGAATAGACATAATAAGTTGATTTGACTGAATTGAATAATATCAAAGATTTTTAATATTATTTTCTTGTAATGAATTTTGAACAAAAAAAAATAGACATAATAAGTTGATTTGACTGAATTAAATAGTATCAAAGGTAGTGAGTGTTTCGAAATTTTCAAATAGAAATCTTGTATACCATCTTCTATTATTAAAAAAAATTAAGATCTTTTGTCCATTTGATATTTTGATTAAAAAATATGATACATAGACTATTTTTAATTTGTTTATTAGAATAGCAAGTTGAAATGAAAAAGCGTTCTTAAATCATTTTGTATTTTACTTTTTTTGTTCAATTAAATCATTAAGGATAATTTAATATTTTGAGTAGGACTGGCAATCAAGTCGGGTTGGGTCAATTTCAGGTTGACCTGATTTATATTTCAAGGCACTTACCCCTAACCCAAACCCGACCTAATTCTAATTTCAGGTCGAAAATCATAACACAAACCCGACCTTATCGATTTCGGATTGACCCAAAATCAATCCAAAATGACCTGAAATGAAATTCAACTAACACGCTAACTTATGAAAGTATGGGTTAATGACCTGAAATGAAATTAGGTGATCCAAGAAATGGGCTTGGCCCAATACAAATAAGAATAACAAAAGATAGGTTATATAAGTTATGAAAGTCTGGGTTAATTTCAAGTTGACTCGACCTGAAAATAATCAAACTTCTAAATGAGGTTATTCGGGTTATTTTCAGGTTCAAAAAGACAACCCGGACCTAACCCATTATATTTTGAGGTCAGGTTGGATAGACCCATTTTTTATTTCAAGTCGAAAATCTCAACCCAAACCCAAAATTTTCAGGTCAGTTTCAGATCGGGTTATCGGGTTGGGTCAATTTTTGCCAACTATAATTTTGAGAGACGGGATATCATCTTTGTCCCTCCTTCCCTTGTACAATAAAGATGTTTTGTTAGTTGTGACAAATTTCTAAGAAAACACTACATAAATGATAAAACCCTCTGAAAACTTTTTGGAATGCTATGAAACACCATGATATGGCATAAAGCCTCGTAAAAGAAAAAAAAAGGGATGGCATAAAGTCATGGTGGAAGAAATCTGAACCCTCAGTTTGATCCCTTACATTTTAAAGAATTTTATACATATATTTTATAAATTTTAAAATGTATTTATAAAAATATAGATAGTTCATCAAAAGAGTAATTTAATTATCTATACTAATATATTAAAAGGCGTGCGTAAACCAAGAACGGTGCCACGTGGCGCTCTCCCTAGGGAGTTTTAGATCATGTAATCCATGTATAATAAAAAAATTAGAAATTGCATAGTATAGGTTTTGATCCCGTGACCTCAAGTTCATGTACTAAAGTTTTAACCACTAGACCAAGTAGTATTTAGTGCTATTATATCAAAGTACAATATTAATAAATGAAAATTTTCTTAACCGGGGCATAGCCCGGGCCTAATAACTAGTTATTATTTATTTGAAGGACGACCAATATTTTCAGAGACACGTTTTGACTACAACAAGTCAAAGTTTATTTAGATTATGTAAAAAAGAGTATTTAAATATTTTAAAAAGGAGTTTAGGGCTCTTGGAGCAACTTTAATGGTAGGCTTTTTGGACTTGCTTGCAATATTTTAAAATAATGAGCAAGTTGCTCAACCATTGGAGTAGAGTTTAATAGGTCTACTAGAGAACAATTGTTGTTTGCCCAAGCAGGTTGCTTGATTATGAAAAGTGATTTATGGTGGGACCCATTTGTTAAATTACCAATGATATGCAAGAATAAGAGCTTAGTTGACAAAGTGGGTCACATTATTCAAGGTAGAACTAGTTGTTGCTTGTCATTGGACTAATATGTAGCTTAAATTTATTATAGCTTGAAAAAATGATGTGGCATGACAAGCAACATAGGGTTGTTGCTTGCCATTGGAGATGCTCTTAGTTTGACCAAAACTTCCAAATTACAAATAGGTTCATTGAACATTAACCCTAATCTTCCTCTCTCTTTTTTCACCCTTTTTCACGACATACTACATCCGTTTCCTAAAGATCTTCCTTGTTACTGTTACTACATATACCAATGAGAATTAATTTGTATGGAGTGTGGGGTGGGTAAAGTAGGAGAGAGAAAGGGATTAAGATAAATAAACAAATAAAAAGAGATTAAAGTAGGAGAGAGAAAGGGAGTAAAATTGAATTAATAATGTAATGGTGGACCATATGACAGGGACATGAGGGTAAAAAGGGAAAAAAAATTCCAAATAAGGAATAAAATAAAAGAGGGAAGATCTTTTGGAAACACAATTAAACAGAAAGATGGAAGATCTTTTGGAAACACACTATAACGGAAAGAGGGAAGATCTTTAGGAAACGGAGGGAGTACTCTAGTGGTCTCTCTCTCTTTTTTCTTTCATCTTCTTTTTATTTCTTTTTCTCTTTTTAGTTTTATCATATACTCCCGCGATATTTTTTTATCTTTTTCCTACTGGTGAATCTAATTTGCACGTTTACCAATGCACTTATTCTACATTAATATCTTTCATTACATATTAGTAAAAATTATAATAATTGAATATTAATAAAGTATTTATTGAGACGAATAAAACAATACCCCACATGACTATATTTTTTCTTATATATTGAGAAAAATCTAAAAGATTCTCTCTAATCGTGAATAGTGTCAAAATTCTAAGTGAGAAAGATAAAAAAAAAAATAAAGATGGAGTTTTTGTTATTATTACTCTTGCTTTAGTTTGTACTAGCTTTTTGTGCATGCGATTTGTGCGATGATATTTTTAGGCCTAATATTAAGTAGTAAATAAACTGAAAATGCAAGTTAGTATTTTAAGTTCACCTCCATTTTATGAATAAGATTCGTCCATGTTCTTTTTATGTTGTTATTCATTTTTGTGATTTTGAATAGTTTTTTGTTTCCCAAATTTTATATGCGTATGTTACTTTATAATCAGTATGATGTTCTTTACTAAATATCGTCATGCTCTTTTTTTGATTTTATTCATTTTTGTAATTTATAATAGTTTTTGATATGGATTTCAATAATTTCTCTATGAGCCCAAAATTGTAACCGAAAAGTATAATACAATTTCAGTTTTTTTTCCCTGTTTAACTTCTAAATTCTGATTTCACAAATTGATATTTAAAAATTTTCATCATTTTAATTTTTCTCCTTTTCTAAGTGTTCACACTTTGAGTTTCAATTATATTTGAAATAAAATTTTAAATTTTTTTATACACAATCTGATTTAGCATTCACAATTACATACTAATTGTTATTATCTCCATTTTTTCAACTACATAACACTCAACTAATGTGAAATAACTTTGAAGATTAAAAGAATTATGTACCTGTTTGAAAGTTCGCAAATTGCCGATGGACGAATGTGTGATATCACTGTCAAAATCTTATGTTTTTCTCAGATTTATATTTATAGGTAATTTTTGTGAGTATGTAATTGTGAATGGTTATTGAGAACAATGATTTATAAGTGAATTTTGTGAATGTTTTTGTGTGTATTGACGTCCTAGTATATTAGTTTTAGTTTGTAAGTTAATTTTTAGTTTTTGTAAAGTTTCCTGATCATTTGAGTGATTTCGGTGATTTTTACAACGTGATTTTCTCAATTCTATGAGTGGTTTGTAAAGTTTCTCATATAAGTGATTTTTGAGTGATTGTTGAAAATTAATTTCCGGTGGCTTTGTTTGACCTCCATTTTGGTCTTGAGATTCCTTTTGTAATTTAGAAAGGGAAGGGGGCAAAATAGTCAGTTCAAAAGAGGACACCGTTGCTCCCCCCTTCCCTTATGTAATAGAGATTATTGTCTATATTATTGTTTAGCTTATGATTAGTGTATATTAATACTATAATTTGTGTAGGAAAGATTATAATATTAATACTTTAAAAATTCATATTTAGAGGCTAAAACTTTAAGGCTTTTAAAAAGTTGAATTATGAGGTTTTATGTGTTTTTAAAGAGTAAAACTTTATTATTATGTTTATAGCTTAAAGGTTGCAACTTTAATGTTAAAGAAATATTTTTAAGAGTGTAATGGAACTATTAAATAGATTTAAGTGTGTTGGATTTTTTTTAATGATGATTAATATTCATTATTAATAACTACTTGTAGGAAAAGAATACTCCTTGAGTTACTTCTAATGTACAAAGGCAATGTACAGAATAGTTGATACAAGTTACATGAATGTCTAAGAGTTTTGAACATATATAGTATCAGGTGCGGTTCTTGGCCCATGCAGTATAGGCGATGGAATAGGGCACCAAAAATAGAGGGGACCCTAAAATATATTATATGTATTAAATGTTTGAAAGAAAAAAAAAAAGAAAAGCATTTGGATCAGTGGTAAAGTAGTAAGGGATGGGGAAAAAAAGGGGCGCGGGTTCGATTCTAGTTAGGAGCATATTTCTTTTATTCTTGTTGTTTTAATGACTGCTGACGCATCACCTATTCACATTAATAACAACCATCACACGTGGTTTTTTTTTCCTTTGGGTGCTTCAAATCCCCAATTCCCCATTAATGGCTACTCTCTTCTCTCTCCTAACTCTCTCTCATTAATTTATACTCATACTCCTATATTTTTTTAGCGATTTTCCAATAAAATTTACTCTTAAACTTCAATTCAATAAATTTTGTCGGAGAAGTTCAAGAGAAGGGTGGTTTTAAATTTTATCACAATGGTTTAATCTTCATCAATTTATATAGAGACATCATTCACCTCCCTGATTTCCCTATATAAGCAACTCTCAATACATGCAATATGTACCAAGCGAAATTCAGTTTATCGAAATACAATGATGTATTGGTACTCTGAATGCTAATCCACGCCATTGATTTGAAGTAGTCTGGGTAATTATTTTTTTTCGATTTATTTTACTTTTGCTTTTTTATGTGGTTCAATCAATAATTCTAGATTGCTAATTGAATGTATTTTTTACTTTCTTTCTACAAATTTCAGTTTTAGTTGTTATTTCATCCAATTTCAAAGAATCGTGAATCATCCAAGGGTTATAAATTGGAATCAATCAAGCAAATCTTGGTGTTTTCTGATCCATCTCTATTTTAATTTAATTTCTCTTCTCTATTTATATCTAAATATTTGTTTGTTTATAATTATTTGATATGTTGAGAGTGTATTTATATCTATTTAAATGGACTTGCTATGATGGCAATTGAGAGTGATATTCTGGAGGATATTGATGTACAATGTGTTGTTGGTAATTTTGCTTCTAAATGTGCAAAAAGAGAAATACTTTTCAAGTAGATGTGTTTAGATTATTTTAATATGATGTAATTATATATTATTTTCAATGTAAAAGTATTATTTTTAATTGAGAATCTAATATCTTTTATGAACTAAATATGAAGGGCCCAATTCTAGGAGAGCGTATAGGACCCCGCTATGTTTGCCCCGCCCCTGTATTGTATCATATACTAGGATTGTTTTTGGGATGCTTAGGGAACTTGGATAGTTCTTAGGGCCTGTTCTCTTCGGCATAAAACAGCTGAACTGAACTGAACTGAACCGAATTGAACTATACTGAACTAAACTAAACTGAATTGAACTGAACTGAAATGAACACTAATATGTGAGAGTAAAAGTATTGTCCAGAGCTGAACTGAACCGAACTGAAAATAAGATGGGGAAAACAGGCCCTTAGGCAATATTATTTGCGACGAAATATCATGTTTCCATGATTGTTATTTGGGAACATGTGATTATTTATTTATCATATGGTTGCATGGATTGTTGATACAAGCATATTACAAGTTTGATTATTTATTAATCAATCAACATGTTTACTTATTACCTATGAATGGTAAAGGTGGTTATTGGATTTAAATGTATATTAGTCCATGTTTAATATCTCTATTACATAAAGGAAGGGGGACCTATGGTGTCCTTTTTTGAACTGACTATTTTACCCCCCTTCCCCTTTCCAAATTACAAATCTCTATCTCTATTACAAAACCACGGAAATTAGATATTGAGCAAATCAAACTTTACAAATATTACGCAAATCACTTATATCACTCACAAATCACTTATATCAGGAAACAAATGAGAAAATCACATTGAAGAAATCACACAAATCACTGAACTTTACAAAAAAACTAAAAAATTTACATACAACCATTGTTCTCAGAAACTCACAAAATTAACTCACACATCACTTATAGTATGGTCTCAATACATAAAAAACATTCACAGTCAACACTTACAATTGTTCTCAAAAACTCGCAAAATTCTTTACCTCTACATGATATACATAACAATCTGCAAAAAACATAAAATTTCAACGGGATATCACACATTTGACCATCGACGATTTGCAAACTTCCAAAAAGGTACACAATTCTTTCAATCTAGCAATTTATTTCAAATTAGTTGAAAAAACAATAGCAATTGTTATGTAGTCGACTAACAGTAATAAGGGTGATAATAAAATTTTTCGCCAACGACTTTTGCAAAAATCAATTTTCGGATAAAAAATTATATTAATAGTGAAATTAAGCACCAAGATAAAAGTAACGATTTTTCTTATTTAAAAAAAAAACATGTTAAATCACTGAAATTAACGATTTTTCTTATTTAAAAAAAATACAACGATTTTCGTTATTCCATGTTAAGATAAATTTTTCATGATAAAAGTATAATTTTCATGATAAAAATGTAATTTTTGAGTACATGATAATAGTATAAAATTCTAGATTTTTGTTATTTTAGAAAAAAACAAACAATGAAATTACGCACCATTTTCAGAAAAAAAAGGGGCTTTTATACAATTTAACTTTAATTCATTTTCATGTTAAATCAGAAAACAAGATAAAAGTAACGATTTTTTTTTACTTCAAAAAAAATCCAATTTCAAACTCTGACAGAAAATTTCAAATTTAAGTTTGTGAAATCATAATTTAGATGTTAGGCAAGGGAAAAAAAAATGAAAAAGATTTATACTTTACGGATTAAATTTTGGAAACATTGATTTATAATTTTCGGATTAAAACAAAAATTACATTAATTTGCGAATTACCTTTCTTTGAGATAAAATCTATTGCTGCGCATGCTTAATACTTGAAATAGTTGATTTGATGAACTGGGTAGTGGGTTCCTTCAAAAGTAGTGGGTTCCTTCAAAAGTAGTGGGTTCCTTCAAAAGTATAATCCAATCGACTTCTGCATATAGGGTCGGATTCTTCAAAATATTCAAAATAGTTGATTTTGCCAAGAAATTCTAATACATAGTTTGATGAACTGTGTAGTGGGCTCCTTCAAAAATAGTTGAATTACACAGTGAGAGGAGAGAAAGAATGAACTGGGTAGGAGGAGAAACTCGATTTTTTTGAGGGGATTCAAACGTGGCTGGATGATGATGATAAGATTTTGAGGGGATTCAAAACCAAGCTTGGTGATGATGATAAGATGGAAGTGAGGGAGGAGGAGAGAGAAGGCCTCAAGGGGGTGAAGGTTTACAAACGTGGGGTTAGTGAACTAAACATAGCCTTAGTGGGTTACAAATAGTTGATTTTCTTATATATTGAGAAAAATCTAAAAGATAAGATCTTGTAATCAGATCAGTTCAGATCAGATCAGATCAGATCAGAAAAAATAAGTTCAGATCAGATCAGATAAGTTCAGATCAGAAAATTTCAGATGAACTAAACATAGCCTTAGTGGGTTACAAAAGGATAGTATTATTATAAGACCTACCTAGATTTTTTTATAAAAGGATAGCAAAAGGTTTAGAAGTATAATAAATTGAAGAAGCTTTGTTTCGTAGTTAGTAGTACTTAATATATGTTAGTTGTTTTGCACGTACAAGATAAAATTAGTAGTATATAATAGTTAGTAGTACTTGATATATGTTAGCTGTTTTGCACGTACAAGATGAAATTAGTAGTACTTAATATATGTTAGTTGTTTTGCACATACAAGATAAAATTAGTAGTATATAATAGTTAGTAGTACTTAATTCAAAAATTCTAATGTACTTAATTCAATAATAATAATAATAATAATAATAATAATAATAATAATAATAATAATTATTATTATTATTATTATTATTATTGAGGACGAATAATAATAATAATAGTAATAATAATAATAATAATAATAATAATAATAATAATAATAATAATAATAATAATAATAATAATAATACTAATTGAGGACGAATAATAATAATATAATAATAATAATAATAATAATAATAATAATAATAATAATAATAATAATAATAATAATAATAATAATAATAATAATAATAATAATAATAATAATAATAATAATAATAATAATAATAATAATAATAATAATAATAATAATAATAATAGTTATGCCTAAAAATGTTTGTTTACTACTTCATAATAATAGTTATGCCTAAAAATGAACTTAGATACAAACTTAATAATATTTAACAAAATCTCTATTACATAAGGGAAGTGGAGAGCAACGTTGTCCTCTTTTGAACTGACTATTTTGCCCCCCTTCTCTTTCTAAATTACAAAAGAAAGCTCAATACCAAAATGGAGGTCAAACAAAGCCACCGGAAATTAATTTCAACAATCACTCAGAAATCACTTATATGAAGAAACTTTACAAATGACTCATAGAATTGAGAAAATCACGTTGTAAAAATCACGCAAATCATTCAAATAATGATCAAGAAACTTTAACAAAACTAAAAATTAACTTACAAACTAAAACTAATATACTAGGACGTCAATACATACAAAAACATTCACAAAAATTCACTTACAAATCATTGTTCTCAATAACCATTCGCAATTACATACTCACAAAAATTACCTATAAACACAAATCTGAGAAAAACATAAGATTTTGACAGTGATATCACACATTCATCCATCGGCGATTTGTGAACTTTCAAACAGGTACATAATTCTTTTAATCTTAAAAGTTATTTCACATTAGTCGACTGTTATGTAGTTGAAAAAATGGAGATAATAGGAATTAGTTGAAAAAGGGCTTTTATATAATGAGACTTAAATTTGATTCATTTTCATATAAAATCTGGAAAAAAAAGATTTGTATGAAATTTGATTCATTTTCATATAAAATCTGAAAATAAGATGTGTATGAAATTTGATTCATTTATGACACTGATGAAAAAGTTACAAATTTAGTTCTTTTTTTAAATTTCCAATATAAATTTCTGCCCAAAACTTTTGCAAAATATCCATGTTAAGAATTAAATTTTTTTTTAAAAAAAACAATATCAAACCTTTTTGCGAACAACTTTTGCAAAAATCCATTTTCTGAAAAAAAAAAAATTTACATTAATTTGCGAAATCAGATTTTGTATGAAAAATTAAAAATTTCATTTCAGCTATAATTGAAACTCAAAGTGTTAAAATTTAGAAAAGGAGAAAAATAAAAAATGACCATTTCATGCAAAATCATATTGTGTATGAAAAACTTAAAATTTCATTTCAAATATAATTGAAACTCAAAGTGTTAAAATTTAGAAAAGGAGAAAAATTTAAATGACCATTTTATGCAAAATCAGATTGTGTATGAAAAATTTAATCATTTCAAATATAATTGAAACTCAAAGTGTGAACATTTAGAAAAGAAGAAAAATTAAAATGATGAAAATTTTTAAATATCAATTTGTGAAATCAGAATTTAGAAGTTAGACAAGGAAAAAAACTGAAATTGTCTTATACTTTTCGGTTACAATTTTGGGATCATAGAGAAATTACTAAAATCCATATCACAAACTATTATAAATTACAAAAATGAATAAAACCAAAAAGAAAAAGAACATGACGATATTTAGTAAAGAACATCATACTGATTATAAAAGAATATGCGCATATAAGACTTGAGAAACAAAAAACTATTCAAAATCACAAAAATGAATAACAACATAAAAAGAACATGAAAGAATCTTATTATTCACAAAATGGAGGTGAACTTAAATACTAACTTGCATTTTCAATTTGTTTACTACTTAGTATTAGCCCTAAAAATATCATCGCACGCATTGCGTGCACAAAAGGCTAGTTTCTTAAATGTTGTAAGGTAACGGTGGAATCTTGGAATTAATCTTAACATCATATTCCACACTTTGTTATTTATTATTCTTTCACAAGTGTGGATTTGTGATGGCATAAGTGGAAAAGTATATCTTAATGACATCGGTTATTGTTGATTTTGTCAACAGCTTGGTTTGAATAACTAATGGTTGTGGAATTGCACTAGTAGAGTAAATGCTTATTGTTGCGGTCATTAAGTGACCTATTGTGGCGTTTTTGGCCGTGTAGCAATTAAGGGGGCAGCAATAGGTAATTAATATATTGCTGCGATTTTAAACTGCAACAATATTTGAAAATATTTCTGCGATTTTTTGGTAAAAATCGCAGTAATATATATATATATATATATATATATATATATATATATCAGATTCATAAAGTATATTGCTGCAGTTTCTAGGGAAAATCGCAGCAATATGCTATATTTAATAATAAAAAATAGGCATATTGCTGCGATTTTCCCAAGAAACCGTATCAATAGGTACAGCTGTAATTAAAAAGAAAAATCATTTTGCCATTAAATTCGAAAGATAAAAAAAACCAGAAACTTCCACCAGAAAATAAAATGAAACTAACAAATAAAAAAACAACAATAAGAAAACTGAACAAAGTAAAAAACAACCATAGCTTGAGTGAAGACGCACCAAACGAACGAAGGAGATGAGTGGAGTTCGATCGGTTGGTTCTTATCGAACCGTCGACCCGCGACCAGAAGAGAGAAGATGAAGGGAGGAGAGAGAATATGAAAGAAACTGATGAGAGGAAGAGAGAGAAAAGAGCGTGAATTGCTGAGGGGAGGAGAGAGAAGATGAGAGGAAGAGAGAGACGAGAGATAAGTAAACTAATGAGAGGAAGAGTGAGGCGTGAACTGATGAGGAGTGAAACCCTAGTTGGACTCTTTAATATTAATTTTAAAAGCATATTGTTGCAGTTTTTTTAGAACCACAGCAATAAGTTTAGATAATATTTTTTTAATATTATTTTAATATATTATTGCTGCGGTTCTTGCCAGAAACCACAACAATATATTTGGTATGATATTCTAAAATCTTCAAAAAATTTCTATTGAAACCATATTGCTGCAGTTTTCGGTCGAAACTGCAGCAATATGGTTGTTTTATATTTTCCTTTTCTTTTTACGTGATATATTGATGCATATGGGTAAAACCGCAGCAACATCACCGCAATAATAAACAATTATTCTACTAGTGTTGGTAATTTTGTGATCACTTTTATTAATGAAAGATGAAATATATTCCTTGAGTGTTTGTTTCGGCTGTTGCGTTGGTCTGTGGTAGTTGTGTATTAGTTTCATTTGTTGGTTAATCTTTAATCAATTAATCACTTAAGTGAAAAATGATTAGCAATAAAACTCTAGATTAGTACACGTCTTTAATATTGAACACTGGGAGTTAGAGTACATGGTGGTAACCCATGACTTTTCGAGGACCGCTTGATCGACGTGTCTCTTTTTTTTTTTTTACTAACCTCCGGTACTAAATAAGTGCTTTTCATTTTAGAAAAATGTCATAATAAGTGCAACATAGCTCAAAATAGAAAGTTATTTTCATTTTATTTATAGAAATGACATTACTTAATTCTCCCAACAACTTAATTAATTTATCATCTACCAACTAAACAACATAAATTAATCAACCCTCCTCTCTTTTCTCAGCCACCTCTCTCTCTCCTCAACTTAACCCACCCTTCTTTCCTCTCCTCAACCCAACTCAACTCACCCAACCAACCCGACACCACCACCAACACTACCAGCCCAACAACAATATCGACCCAACAACAGGCCACCATGTGTAACACCCCAATAATTCTCTCTTTTCAGAAATACCTTTTCAATATAAAACATAGAGAATTACCAAAGCATTATCGCCCGTGTGATAACATATCGGCTTATTCAGAATTTTGCAGCGGAAAATATATAACTAAACTTCATATTTTATTATAATAAATAAACAAGTAAATAAGTACTTAAAACAAAACACTCTATAAATGTCGACTCAAATCAAACTTATTATAATATGTTCCTACTAAGGCAGTAAATATAATAATAGATTACGTAAGCTCTCCATTCCCAGATTTCCAATGATGCAACATCTGTGAACATGCAAATGTCAATGCTCTAAAGAATTTGCTCACCAAAATGGGTCATCACAGGACCAATAAGGCAAAGCCATGCATGATCAACAATCACAAACAAAGCACGTAATCAGCAAAGCTGAGTACTACATAGTATCACATAAACATTCCTAACATGATACTAATAATAACATGCAGGGATAAATAATAACATAACAATATAACATTCTGCAGACACCTTCTACTGAACTAGACTTTAAACATCTTTTTATTAGTTTAATGGAATAGTTATTGTACTTGAGTTGTCTTATCTAAACTTGCCTTAACCTAGGAAGACGAAATATGGGCGCTACTTTGTATTTCAGAATGACCTGCGATATCGAGGAACTTTTGGAATAATAACAGGGATAGTGATCAATCCATCTCCCGGAAAAAGCCATGGGCTACCACCATGTACTCCAACTCTTGATTGTCCAATTCTAGACGTGCACTAGTCCAAAGTTTATGACTATCCAAGTTATACTTTACGTGATTTACAATTTATTATTTGTTATAACACACACACACACACACACACACACACACACACACACACACACACACACACACAACACACACCACACACACACACACACACACACACACACACACACACACACACACACCACACCACACACACACACACACACACACACACCACCACACACACACACACACACACACACACACACACACACACACACACAAGTAGCACAGAAATATAAGTCAAACATTCACAACTTAACTTCTTTTATCTTAGGATTTAATAAGTGATCACAAAACTTACAATCCAAGATCACTTTCTTTAATCTCAATCTTTCTTATTTTGTTGAACCTAGCCAACAATCAATCTTACCTTTCAAAGGCATAACTTATCAACTTACCAAATAAGGCTCATAGTACTCATAAAGTAGTGAAAATAATAATATAAGGGAACACATGAATAAACATGATTTAATCTCGATAATATATAAACTTCCCCATGTGAATTAATAAATAAAGTTCTCATCCACATGCTTGCATCAATAATTCCATACAAACATGATAATCTTTAACTCATAATTATCCCAATATCAACATGCTTGCACACAGGCATAAACTTGTAAAATCCAATCATACTAGAAATCACATATGAACTTATAAAGTTCCTATACATGATACTACAGCTTTTCCTTCTTAAATCATGATACTATATCATATAGCACATAGGTATGTACGTACCTTGTGTAAACCAGTTGATACACCACCTTTAATTCCTTAAAAGTCACCTACTGAATATTCTCCGCCTAAAATAATCAATATAAACTAAAATCAATATTCGAAATAAAATACAGCAACTTTAAAATACTTTAAATCTCCTTTAAAACTATTTAAAAGTTGTTTTTACTATTAAAACTTCAATTACTTTTAATATCTAGCATAGTACTACCAGACTACTAATTAAAATCCTTAAAACTCCATTATTAAAACCCTTTCTAAAACTCCAGCAACTTACAAAATTATAAAACACTCTTTAAACATGTATAAACATGCTTAATTCATAATTTAAAACAATCTCATAGTTTATAACATGTTACTATGATTTTCCAATAATTAACACCCTAAAAATCCATGCTTTGATAATTAAAAACTAAATCTAAAAATAATAAACAAATATGAAATTTTACTCTTTTAATACATAATATATATGAATCAATAGTATTAATTAAAACAGTAATTTAAAGTTAATAATCATGATTAATATCAAAATAAAGCATAAAAATATGATCTTTAATGGAAACTTGAGGAAGAAGAAAAGAAATTAACCAACAAATCAAAGAACAATGAAGAGGAAGGCGCCGGAACAAGGAGGAACGTGCTTGCAGCAATGGCGCACAAGGGAACAATGTGATTATGGAGGTGTGATGACGTTTCTTGTCGAAGAATAAATGTAACTTGAAGAAGAAGAATTGAGAAAAGAAAAGCCACGTGAAAGAGATAGAGGAAGGAGAGAGATCCGACTGCTATGAGGGAGGAGAAAGAAAATAAATATTTGTGTGGTAAAAATAATTGGGTCTAACGTATTTATAAAGAGGCGTTTCCTTTTGGGCTTAGGAAAAAGGGATTGGGTTCAAATAGAGTTCGATAATAAATAGGATAAATGAATTAGCAATCCTACCATCAATATAACTCCTTTTCCTAATCTACTTAGAATTTTGGGTTCCTCAAGCCCATTTAGACTTCTTTTCTAAATTTAATTAGTGTTTCAAATATTTTTCAAAACATGCCTAAAAAAATATTATTAACTTCCTTAAATCCTTAAAATAATTTCTTTTGACTTTTAAAATAGTCAACCTTCTTTGAATAATTAAATTATTTAAAACTAAATTATGTTCAAATATAAATATATAAACACTAAAATATATTTATAAAATCCATAAAATTACGGGGGATTACACCATGCCTCCATCTCTCTCATCTACAGCCACCACTGGCGATACGATATTCCCCCTTCACCTACATCGTCCTCGTACTCACCCCATGCACCGCCTTCCTCCTTAACCCTTGCACCTTCTCCACTATGCAACTCTTTCTCCCTAAATCGCCTTCTTCTTCTCCGCCTCCTTCACGCTCTCCAACTACACACCTCTCTCAATCTAATTTCCAAGAATACAAATCTAATTCCCGATCAAACTAACCCTAAAAAACCTAGATTTGCAATTTATCAGTGGTGGGGACGAAATTTTGGTCCTCTAGTTTCAAGATTGGTTTCGAAGAGGAGGCCGCTGGTTTTGGGGACGGGGAAGGGAAAATGGGGTGTTTTATGGTGGACAAGTTTGGGGGAGTGCGGTTTTCTGGTGTGCAGGGGTGGGGAAGGGGAAAATATATTTTCGGGGGGTGGTGGCTGTGTTGTGGTGGAGGACAGGTGGAAGGTGTTGGGGATATAAAGTTGTTGAGTAATTTGTGTACATCATTTATTCAATTAAGTTGTGTAATTCTCTTTTAAGTGTAGTCCCCAACTTTTTCCCTCTCTATATGTCCTGATATGTGTGCCATTATTCTATGTTACATTTATTTAGAAACACGTGAAGTATAATTTTGGTCGATATCGATTGGTTTTGATGGCATAGAGCCTCTTGACTCGTCTTCCTATGGAATACTTTGCACAACTCGTTCATTGTTTATTCAACCTAATTAACTAATAAAGTTATTATTTGGGGTCATGTTTTATTCTAGAATTATTAATTTTGCTTGCAGTGCATGACTTTTATTTTATTACATAATATCATATTAGATTTTTTGTTTATTTATTCTTAGACTAAGGCTATGTTTAGTTCACCTTATTTTTACTAATCTGAAGTTATCTTTTATAAAATATATTATTACTTTGTATCTCATTCCTATTATTACTATTACTATCATTTTATTACTATGCATAATTTTTAATAATAATAATGAAAATAATAATAATAATAATAATAATGATATAATGATAATAATAATAATAAAAATTATTATTATTAGTTTTTTTTTGAAAAAAAAACACATTTTTATATAAACATACAATTAAAAATAAAAGAACACATATTTTAGGTAAAAAAATATATTGTTCATGGTAAAGATAACATATTGTTCATGTCTAAGGTCCCGTTTATATAAGAATTTGGAAAGTAACGAAAAGAACATATAATGATAATAAAAAAAGAACATATATTATTGAAAGAGATACAAAACGTATTTAAAGAGCACATTCTAAAAATAAAAGATAGGTGTTATTCTTATATTGATGACATGTTTGGATTCAAGTAACAACATATTCTTTGTAATATCAATAAATTATTTTTTTATAATAAATAAACCTATAAATATATATAATCACTGATCTTGAACAAAATTGTTAAATATTCTTCTTATATCGTTGTCATGTTCTAAATAAACTTTTATTTGATTGGCTTAGTTTGGTTTCATGTGCCAAGATTGGTTACAAGATGTAAGACCTTTAGTTTGACTTTTATTTATTTGGTTTGAAATATTTTATTATAATCCGCTGCAAAAATCTAAGTAAGTTTAAATGTCTTCACAAGTGGTAGCTAATGCTCAATAATTCTCTATTATTTAGTGGACAAATATTTTTAAAATAAAGTGTTGAAGTCTTACAAAATGGTATATGGGAGCTTTAGATTGGATTATAATTGTCACTTAAGTCAATTATATATTTTTCTTGCCACATAATCACATTTTAAACGGAACTTGAGTTTATTCTAGAATTTTATGAAAAAATTGTCATATGAATTCCAAGTTTGGAGTGTTCTCATATTAATCCCAACTATTATTTATTTTTGAATAACCCCAAGTTTAATGGTGACTTTTCCATATTGGTCCAAGTGACATGTAAACTTTTTACCAGGTAAATAACTCTTCTTTACTTAAAAAAATAATAATTAACTTTTCTTTCTTCTTTATCCCCTTCCTCCTCCACCGTTTTATAATCCTTTCTTCCAACACTTGAGAGCTCAGACCCCCGAATTACCCCCCCCCCCCCTCCTCCACCTATGCCCAACCACCAACACCACCCCCTTGTTAGTTGTTAGGCCACAAGAACCATCACCACCACCACCGCTCCCTTTTACCCTAAATTTCTAGCCACAAAAGTACTCCCATACGATTATATAACCTTAGGTACTGTTTGATGTGATCAATGAGAGAACCGGATATCCCACTCCAAGGCACGGAAACTACGCTTTCCTATTAGTTTAATTTCGCCCCTCTAGGATCACCGGGTTAACACGAAATAACTAATGAGATACAATGGAGAGAAAACAATCCACTTAGATGATCTTCTAAGTGAATCAACAAGAACTTGTGTTTTGTGTTTGTGAAGAACACTCAAGAGAAGTTTGCAAGGTTTCTCTTAAGCTAAGCAAGAAGACTTTTAGAGTATAGAAAATTCTGATTTTCTTCTAACCCTTTACTCATAGGAATCCCAAGGTTTATATAGAACAAATAAACCTTTCATTGACTAGAGTAGTTAATCTCATAACCCCCATTTTGATCACCCATCAAAGGCCTTTAATCCACTGATTTAAGGACCTTAAAGGTCATTAAAATGAGACCATAACATCACAACGGATATAAACCGTCAAGGCATCTTTTCACGTTTTAAGGCAGAAGGTAGGTTGCGACTCACGAAGGAGCTCGCGAGTCGCGAGGCACTGGTCGCGACTCGCGACGCCTGTCGCGACTTGTGACGGCTCTTCTGTCTCCCTTGGTTTATCAACGTGATTTTGCCACTTGATGCACTCTAATCTTTTGCATACTAGACCTCCTCCTCTTCTAGTACATACCCATATGAGTCACAAACCCATTACCCTATAAATGTTCCAACAATCCTCCTCCCATTTATAGGGTAATGTTGAAAAGTTTTCAACTTGCTATAAATCGCAAACACTCATGTTCATGCATCATGGAAATATCTAACGATTGAATTTCCATTTAGTAAAAGTAACTTTACAATAATTTTGATCATAATGATAGACAAAGCTTTGAATCATATAACCATTACAAATTATTGAAGTTACTAATACACACAAACATAAACTAGGTTCTTAAAACCTCCGACACCTATGAAGCCTTGGTGTCCATATCCATTCATAAGCATTCCAAGTCAAGCCTAAGACTTGATGAAGCGGCCAAACTTCTAGCTTACATAGGTAAATCTTTCCGAACATGCTCCTACAATTGAGCACTTATCAAAGATTTATTAAGAATAAAATTCAACCTCTTTATCATTGTAGCAACAAGCACTAACCTCGGGATGTATTAAACAAGTGCTCCCAACCTCTTAGAGAAGTACTATCCTCCTTGAATTTGAGATCTAACGTTGTATTAGACATCAAATAGAGTTTTCCTTCACCATAGGTTGATCAATAGGCTTAAGACCCATCCCTTTGTTCATTTTGTTCACTAGTTCCCTTGACAACGGTTTTGTAAACGTATCCGCCAAGTTCAAACTAGACCGAACAAAATTAATAGTTATACAACTATTCCTTATCATTTCCCGCACATAGCTATGTCTAACTCCAATGTGCCTTGACTTGCCATTGTAGACTTCACTATATGCTTTAGCTATGGTTGATGCACTATCACAATGGATAGCAAGAGGTGACATTGGTTTCACCCATAAGTCCACCTCACTCAACACATTCCTTAGCCATTCCGCTTCTTGGCAACAAGAAGCCAAAGCAATGAATTCCGATGCCATAGTGGAATCCGTTATACATGTTTGCTTCTTGGATGCCCATGAAATGGCACCTCCTCCAAGAAGAAACACCCAACCACTAGTGGATGAATAATCTTCCTTATTCGAAATCCAACTAGCATCCGAGTAACCTTCTAAGATAGAAGGTTCTCTTTTGTATGTTATGACATAATCCAAGGTCTTATTCAAGTACCTTAACACTCTTCTCAATGCTTGCCAATGCAACATACTAGGATTACTAGTATACCTACTGAGCTTGCCAATAGCAAAGGCTATATCCGGCCGAGTGCTAGTCATAGCATACATCAAGCTTCCAATTAAGCTTGCATACTCCAATTGTGAAATTGGAGTACCACTACTCGGAACCAAGTGAATACTAGGATCCATAGGAGTAGCAAAATGAGTCGAATTTGACTCATTATACCTCTTGACCACTTTCTCAATATAATGAGATTGTGATAAAGAAAACGACCCTTTCCCTCTTATTATTCTAATACCTAGAATAACATCCGCTTCACCCAAATCTTTCATGGAGAAGCTAGAGGAAAGGAAGACTTTGGTCTTTTCCACTTGTTCCAAATCAGTCCCAAAAATAAGCATATCATCAACATATAAGCAAATTATAACTCCTTTACCGTTATTATCAAATTTGCTATATACACACTTATCGGACTGATTTATTTTGAACCCACTAGACAACACAACTCATCAAATTTTTGATGCCATTGCTTAGGTGCTTGTTTAAGACCATACAAAGATCTAACTAATTTGCAAACTTTAGTTTCTTGACCTTTAACCACAAACCCTTCAGGTTGATTCATGTACACTTCCTCCTCCAATTCACCATTAAGAAAAGCAGTTTTTACATCCATTTGGTGAATTACTAGACCATGAATCGCAGCTAATGCTATCAATAGTCTAATAGTAGCTATTCTAGCTACTGGAGCATAAGTATCAAAGTAATCGATACCATATCTTTGCCTAAAACCTTGGACCACTAACCGGGCCTTATGTTTTAGTATGGTTCCATCGATTTTCTTTTTCCTTACAAAAATCCATTTACAACCTAGGGGTTTGCAACCGGGAGGTAAATTAGCTAAAATCCAAGTGTGATTACCCATTATAGAATCCATTTCATCATTCACTGCCTCTTTCCAGAAAGCAGAATCATGAGACTTCATAGCCTCATCAAAGGCCTAGGATCCTCCTCCATATTGTAACAATATGAAATTTGAGTCGAAATTGACTCCCTTGACCCTTCAACTAAATATAGTTGAAAATCCGGTCCAAAAGATTTCTCTTTTCTAATTCTTTACTTTTCCTAATTTCCGGTGTTGTAGTATCATGATCAATTGAAATGTCATCTACAACATTGGAACTAGTACTAGGTATCATGTCCTTTGGTCTTGGAATCGATGAGAATCTAGTCTCATCAAATATTGCATCCCTTGACTCTATCACGGAGTGAATAGAGACAAAGTCATTGGGCTCAATGACATAAAACCTATAGGCTTTGCTATGTACCGCATAGCCTATAAAAATGCAATCAATTCCTTTTTCACCTAAAGTTTTCCTTTTAGGTTCCGTCAATTTGACAATTTCCCTACAACCCCATACCTTAAGGTAATTGAGATTAGGCTTTTTATTACACCAAAGTTCATAAGGGGTAGTCTTATTCCTTTTATTAGGAACTCGATTTAAAATTAACCTGCAGTTAAAATTGCATCACCCCAAAAACCGTCATTAAGACCCGAATTAGAAAGCATGGTATTAACCATTTCTTTTAGGACCCTATTTTTCCTTTCCGCTATACCATTACTTTGAGGTGAGTATGGGGCGGTTGTTTCATGAATTACACCAATGGAACTAAAATAACTTGGATTATAATATTCACCACCCCTATCCGTTCGAAGTCTTTTAATCTTTTGATTAAGTTGGAGTTCCACTTCGTTTTAAAGGTCTTAAACTTTTCTAGTGCTTCATCTTTAGTAAATAATAAATATATGTAACAAAACCTTGAAAAATCATCAATAAAAGTTACAACATATTTTTATTCCCAAAGAAGGTGAACTATGAAAGTCACACAAGTCACTATGCACCAATTCAAGCAATACCGTTTGTCTAGTCACACTAGGATAAGGATTTTTTGTAATTTTATTTAGCACGCAAGTGTGACACTTCTCTAACTTTAAATCGAAAGGAGGTATAACCCCATTTTAGACATGTCATATAATCTACGATAATTCACATGACATAAACGATTGTGCCATAGAGAAGAAACATCAAGCATGTAAATAGAACTAGTACCAATTTTATTATCAATACTAAATTTAAACATTCCATTACAAAAGAAACCTTGTCCAACAAAAATACCACCCTTGGAAAGTACAAATTATCCGACTCAAAAACAACTTTAAAACCATACTTATTCAAGAGACCTCCGACACAAGATTCTTCCTAACTTCCGGTACATAACAACATCCCGGAGAGTTAAAGTCTTTCCCGAGGTTAACAACAATTCTACTTGGCCTATTCCTCTAGCCTTTACCGTAGAATCATTCCCCATATACAAGATTGGACCATCATCCAAATCTTTCAAAGACTTGAAGAAATCCTTGTTATTGCACACATGTCTAGAGGCTCCCGAATCTATCCACCAAGAATCATCAACCTGCACACACATAATTTCAGAAATCATAGCAACAAAATGCATTTCTTCAATTACATTAACATGTGCATTTTACCTTTTTTGAACAACACTAGGTTGTGGTTCTTTGTCTTCTTCTTGTTGTTAGAAGGACAATCCCTCTTAAGATGAGGACCATTGCATATCCAACAAGAGAGGGTCTTCCTCTTCTTGTTTGCAACATTGGTTTTGTTAGTTGTTGTTGTTGTTGTTGGATTTCTTGGTCTTACTAGACCCACCAACCTCTACCAATTAACGGTAGATTTAGGAATACTAGGAGTAGTATCCTTAACCCCATCTTGAGCCCGGATCCCCTCTTCAATACGAAGATGAGTTCCTAATTGCTCCATGGACATGTCTTCCTTTTTATGTTTTAAAAGATGTTTTGTATCTTTCCAAGAATTTGGTAATTTGTCAATGATTGAGGCAACCGCAATTGCCTCATCCATCACCATACCATGTGACTTATTTGGTTCAAAATATGATGAACCTCATGGAATTGCTCCATAATAGGCCGATCATTAGTCATTTTAAAAGAATTAAAATTACTAACAAGGAATTTCTTACTTGAAGCATCTTCCGAAATGTACTTGGCCTCAAGAGCATCCCAAAGTTCCTTTGCACTCTCCACTTTTGGTAGAGATCAACAAAGGGTCGGTAGAGAGTTGAGAATATGACCCGCAAATGTAGTCATCATTCTCCCACTTTGATCCTCTTCCTAGTAGTCCAAGACTCTTCCTCTCCATCTTCGGGATGGTGGCAGGGTGTTGAAAACATACACCACATTCAAGGCGGTCAACAAGAAGTGCATCTTCTTTTGCCACCTCGAACCCACCCCTCAAACTTATCCAACTTTTGGAAGTTCATAGTCATGTCCTTGAGTTTGAGCCATATCCGAAAAGAAAAGAGAAATTAAAATAATAGATTGTTAGATGTGATCAATGAGAGAACCGTATATATCACTCCAAGGCACGGAAACTACGCTTTCCTATTAGTTTAATTTCGCCCCTCTAGGATCACCGGGTTAACACGAAATAACTAATGAGATACAATGGAGAAAACAATCCACTTAGATGATCTTCTAAGTGAATCAATAAGAACTTGTGTTTAGTGTTTGTGAAGAACACTCAAGAGAAGTTGCAATTTCTCTTAAGCTAAGCAAGAAGTTTTTAGAGTATAGAAAATTTTGATTTTCTTCTAACCCTTTACTCATAGGAATCCCAAGGTTTATATAGAACAAATAAACCTTTCATTGACTAGAGTAGTTAATCATAACCCCCATTTTAATCACCCATCAAAGGCCTTTAATCCACTGATTTAAGGACCTTAAAGGTTATTAAAATGAGACCATAACATCACAACGGATATAATTCGTCAAGGCATCTTTTCACGTTCCAAGGCAGAAGGCAGGTCGCGACTCGCGAAGGAGCTCGCGAGTCGCGAGGCACTGGTCGCGACTCGCGACGGCTCTTCTGTATCCCTTGGTTTATCAACGTGATTTTGCCACTTGATGCACTCTAATCTTTTGCATACTAGACCTCCTCCTCTTCTAGTACATACCCATATGAGTCACAAATCCATTACCCTATAAATGTTCCAACAGGTACTGCTATTAGTTTAGCATTAAACCCACGACCTCTATCTCTTCAATGGATGCCAACCTCCTTTCACCACCTGCTCCGACCTTTCACCGTCTCCAAGCTTTAAAGACGTGGTTACTCTGTAAAATCTCAATTGCTTCCATATTTAAAACCCATAAATGCCTACAATCTCTTGTCCTTAATAATTACTTGATTCCCTCATTGTAAAACTACTCGATATGGTTCCTGCTCGACTCGTTAAGCTCGCGAGCTACTCGATAATTTTTTCTTGTATATATATTTCTAATAATTTATTTGAAATAAGGTCCAAGTTACCAAGCTCAATTCAAATAAGGTCCATACCTCCTTGATTATTCTTTATAAGCTAGTAACATGAGTTTAAAAGAAATAACAAATACTAGTAAAAAAAATTTGAGTAGTTGAGTCGAGCTCGAGTTGAGTCGAGTTTCGAGTCGAGTTGCAAAAGAAATTAACGAGCATGAGTCGAGCACGAATTTGGCAAGCTTAATAAGTTTTCGAGTCGATTTGAGTAGGGTTTTCGAGTTTTCGAGCCGAGTAAAGTCGAGCCGAGCAAGCCCATTCTCGCGATCGACTCGCTTGATTAGCACCTTGATATGCTACTACTTAAATAAAGGTCTCCTAATATTTTCGTATTTGTTCCTTACTTATAAAAATAGGATTTTTTTTTTGCCAAATACTCTTTTAAAAGTAAAGTTAATCAATAACTACCTTTTATAAAATTTTAATTTATTTAATTACCTTTAAACTATTTAGCGTTTATATTTCGCTACCACTTAACAAGTTTTCTTTATTAATCCATCATGTTGGCCACACTTTTTCAATTTCCCCCATTCTTTATTTATCTCCACCAGCTTTGTTCACGACATTAGTTCCAATTGTTTTATTTCCTCTATACTTCTTTAGCATTTGAATCATGATATGTATGTATATATATATATATATATATATATATATATGTATATATATATATATATATATATATATATATATATATATATATATATATACATATACATATTATATATATACATATACATATATATATATATATATATATATATATATACATATATAATGTATATACATATATATATATATATATATATATATATATATACATATATATATATATATAATATACATATATATATAATGTATATACATATATATGTATATATATGTATATATATGTATACATATGTATATATATATATACATATATATACATATATAGATATACATATATATATATATATACATATATATATTATATATATATATTGTATATATATTGTATATACATATACATATATATATACATATATATAATATATATATATATGTATATATATATATATGTATATCTATATATATATATATATATGTATATATATATATATATATATGTATATATATATATATATATATGTAATATATATATATTATATATATTATATATATATATATATATATATATAGATTTGGGCTCGTATGAGAACACATATGTTATGTGAGAACAAAAATATATGTGAGAATGAACATGAACCATTAGATTATTTGAATCTAACGACTCATATTCCACCCATATCATTAAACTGATCCATCCTTTTCCTTTAACGGACCTATTTCCTCGACAAATTTACAATTTGCAACAATCCTCCATCGGCGACCTCCATCGGCGACCAAACATCGAAACTGTTAAGCTTTGTTTAATCTCCATTGAAGCTGCAAAATTTCCGAAACTTAAAGCTTGAAGGTCTGACAAGAATCTAGCTTCATCATCGCACCATTGAAGCTCCATCAAAGCTCATGATTTTCTTGAAGCTCCATTGAAGGTGCTCCACTAAAATGCTTTTTTTTTTCCTGAAAGTTCTCCACTAAAATGCTTTTTATTTTTTGGATTTTGAAGCTCTGCATTTTAAAACCAATTAACAGTAGAGATTTTGTCTTCTAATCAATTAAAAATACCAAATTTTCTGTTTTTCTCAAACGCGATTCATTGTTAATTTGCTATTGACTGGAGGACTCAAGGAGGAGACAGAGGTTAGGATTTTTAATTTGTAGTGAGATTTTAAGCATCTTATTGTGTTAAATTTACCAGAAATCGATGTGAAATTCTGGCTTTCTTTGTGATGAATTCAAACTTTTGGTTCATGTAGATCATTAGGAAGTTACTTGGCGTCTACTAACTAATGTTATTATGTATGTGCTGCAAATCCATGGTTTGGAGATATTCAATGTATTGCTCCTTAAGTTTGTCTAATTTTAATCCAAGTCCTGTGATTATCAATTCATCTACACAGTTTTGAATTATCTTCTTTCCCTCCAATGGGCATTTAATTGCTAAAACTATCCAACAAAATCATGAAACTTCATTTAATTAACAATAATATTACTGACATTGAACTTTATAAAGATAATGATTTTTTTGGGCTGTTTCTTGAACAATTATTGAAATATTCCGAGTCAATGTACTTACATTAGTCACTTGATGTACTTATAGAAACATGACAATGTACTTATAGAAGTATGACAATGTGCTTACAAAAAATGGCACGGTATGCAATGCTCTAAATGAAGTTTTTCTTTTTTACTAGAATGAATCTGATTTGATTTAGATTTAGGCATATATCATGAATTTATGCAGAAGTGTTGTGTTCATGTTGCTTAATCGGGTATTTGAAATTTCTAATAAGTATGATGTATATATATATATATATATATATATATGAGAGTTAATGTATTTGTAGTGTACCGATGATGTATATGTAGTGAAGATATGATGTACGTGTGTGATCTAAGGATTGTAATTTATTCTCACATATTTTTCTATTCTCACATAACTTCTAATTCTCAC
The DNA here is from genome assembly GCF_026745355.1 of Beta vulgaris subsp. vulgaris. NCBI lineage: Eukaryota > Viridiplantae > Streptophyta > Magnoliopsida > Caryophyllales > Amaranthaceae > Beta > Beta vulgaris. The sequence goes on from NC_079204.1 coordinate 31,097,633, forward strand.
CGGATCCTGACTATATATATATATATACATATATATATATATATATACATATATATATATATATATATACATATATATATATATATATATATATATATATATATACATATAATATATATATATATATATACGGTTTTTTCAACAAATACGTACCCCCGACAAATTAACAAATTCACAATATACCCTCAATGTTTCAACATTCACCATATACCCCTGACTTTTCATTTTCGTGCACCATATACCCTTTTTCTAACGGACGTTAGGTTGCCGTTTGTTTTATTTACGATTTTGCCATCATTATTCACTAACCCTAATTTGAACACTAATCCCTAAAATCTAAACCTAACCCTAAAATGTAAACCCTAACCCACCCCTCCCTACACCGGCCCCTCCCCCACCCAGCCCCCACCGCTCCCCTTCCCCCACCGGCGCTCCCTAACCTAGCCCCCACCCCTCCCCCTCCCCACCGGCGCAGCACCGCTCCCCCTCCCCCTCTTCGTTCACCGGTGCAGCACCCCCACCCATCCCCTCCCCCATCCCCTTCCCTCTGCCAACCCCTTTCCCTTATTCTTCTCTCTTCGCCGACCTCGCTACACCATCCCCTTCAATTCGTCGGCGATTTGCCAGGCTTGTCGGAGATTCTCTCTCCTCTATTTCATCGATGCACCATCCCCTTCAATTCGCTGCACCACTCCTTACGTTGCTGCACTGCTGCGTCAGTGTCGCGTCGCACCATGCTGGCTTCGCCGGAAATTCTCTCCTCCGCTCGTTCCACTGCTGCGTCAGTGTTGTTGTTCGAATTTCTAGGCTACGGGGGGTGGGGGTTGCGGCAGAGGTAAGGGGAGGGGTTGGTGGGGTTGCGGCAGAGGGAGGGGGAGGGGGTGGGGGTTGCGGCAGAGGGATCGGAGGGGGAGAGGTTGGCGGGTTGTGGTAGAGGAGGGGGAGGTTTGGCGACTGCGGCGGGGGAAGGGTGGGGGATGGTGGAGGGGGGGGGGAAGGGTTGGGCTGGGCTGGGCTTAGGGTTAAGGATTAGGGTTTAGATTTTAGGGTTAGTATTTAGATTAGGGTTAGAGATTATGGTTTAGATTTTAGGGTTAGGAGTTAATTGTGGCAAAATGGTAAATAAAGTTAACTGTGAGTTAACGGCAGTTAAAAAAAAAGGGTATTTGGTGCACAAAAATGAAAAGTCAGGGGTATATGGTGAATTGTTGAAACATTGGGGGTATATTGTGAATTTCGCAATTTGTAGGGGTATTTGGTGAAAAACCGATATATATATATATATATATATATATATATATATATATATATATATATATATATATATATATATATATATATACCATGTTTTAAAGAACTAAATAAAGAATTGGCAAAATATTGGTGAACAATAAAACTTCACTGCAAAAGAGAAACCTGAAACCTTTATAAGAAACACATGAATTATGTCATGAATAAAGGTGTTAGCGAAGTTGAAACAATGGAGAAAATGAAAAGGTAGGGCTCTATCGACGAATTAATTAACAACATCTGTTAAGCAAGGGAGGTTCTTAGGTAGTGCAAAGTGGACGACTAATCAGGACCTCGAGAAAATATAGTTTTAATTTTCGTAACATAGAACAAAAAACTTCATTTAGACTAGTGGTTAGAACTTGGGCCATGAATGCTGATGAGCACAAAAGAGACTCGGATCGATTACTGATGAATAAGTTTACTCTTAATTGCAGGAGACATCTTTTCATTTATCTACTAGTTTTTAGTCTCGGGCTACGTCCCGATCGAGTAATGGTGGTCATCTCATACAGAGATACTAATTTATTCAACAAAATAAGAAAATAAACTAAAAATTGAAAATAAAAGGAAAAAGGAGGCTTACCATGGATAGTTTAAAGACAATTAAATAAATAAAAAGTTAAAAAGGATGGTTATTTGAATAACTCAATTAATTTAATAAAAAACAAAAAGAAATGTAGGGGATGGATGGAGTCATGGAGTAGTGGACGACTAGATGAGATTAAAATTTTTGGTCAGCCAGCGAACTGAACTGAAGTCTACTTCGAGGAAAAAAAGAAAAGAAAAGAAAAGAAGAGAGTTCACTTCAACTCCCAACGGCCCCAGTGGCCCAATACTTCAACCACACTTTGCTTCTTTCAATAGTGACTTCAACCCATGTTTTTCGTCAAACTCTCCATTAATTACCACCTACAACTTCCGAACTTCCTACTCTCTCGTCCCCACCCCCTCTACCGCATCATCTTCTTATACCTTGTGCAAAAACATTCTTAATCTGATTTTTTGCTAAAAAAATGGCTTCTTCAAATTCTGCTCTAATTCTCACCCTATTCATAGTCTTCATCATTACTGTCTTACAACCTCCTCTTGCCACCACTGAACCTGATTTTTTGTCTCCTCTTCTCGCACCCGTTATTGGTTTGGCTTTGTTTTTTTTCCTAGGAATAGGATTCACTACTACTATAACTCTTTTTACTATTTTATTTCATTTTTCTTAATTTTAATTTGATTTATTATTGACAGGTAATTTTTGCCATAGAGTGGGATGTGGAAAGGGCAAATGCAAGATGTCTGAAGATAATGATTTCCAGTATGAATGTGAATGTGATCCTGGTTGGAGGCAAACACTTTCTTCCAATTCATCTGATTTCAAGTTCCTCCCTTGCGTCATCCCCAACTGTCAGTTTTCTTTTCTTTCTTCTTTGTCCCATTTAACATGTTACAATTTTGTTTTCTCCTAGAATATTATTATGGATGATTTCAAAGTTTATTTGACTCGAAGGTAGAAAAGGAGAAAGTAGTAGTTACCTTTTTATATATAGAATTTTTTTTTATCTTGCTAATATGGAATATTTTGGTCGGAGTTAGAATATTTGTGGAAATTTGTGGCATATTAAGAGTCAAAGATGTCCATTTAAACGTGTAAAAATAAACAAATTAAAAAATTAATAGAAGAAATTTAATGTGTTCCAAAAAGCGCCTATTTTTTTTTTTACATCAATACTGGGTGATAATGAGGCTGACAAGCTCGCGAGCAGTTCGGGCTCGACTCGGTCAAAGCTCGGCTCGTTGAAGCTCGGCTCAAACTCGGGCTCGGCTCGTTTACTCGGGCTCGGCTCGTTTACTCGGGCTCGGCTCGAGACTTAAACGAGCTGAGCCGAGCTAGGCAAAGTTTGGCTCGTAAAGCTCGTTAACAACTCGATTGTTATTTTATACAAAAAAAAATTATATTAAAAAATATTTTACATTAAAAAAATTTAATACAAATTTATGTTTTAATTTAGATTACAAATTATATATTTTAATTTGTGATCCAACTTCACCTCTACTCCACTAGGCACTAAAGTCCCACATTGGTTAAGAAAACAAGGATCAACCTTATTTTCTTTATAAATAGCTACTACTCTTTACCTTAACTTAATGTTTAATTTTGTATCTCCTTGGTTGGAAAACAAAAACTATACTTTATTTTCTTCATAGAGAGAATGAAGTATATATATTTAAATACTTGATTATTTAATACTTAAAATATTTGATAATTTTTTCTTTAGCAAAACATGAAGTCCCACATTGAAATTTTAACAATGCTAGGATGGATTCCAAGTTATAAAAGCATATGTAAACAAAACAAGGGTATAATGAGTTTTTTTCCTTTAACAAAACACGGAGTCCCACGTTGAAATTTAGCAATGCTAAGAGGAATTCCAAGTTATATAAGCATATGTAGAATGAGTTTGTTTACCTTAAACAAAACATGGAGTCCCACATTGAAATCTTAACAATACTAAGAGGGAAACCAAGTTATAAAGCATGGGGATAGTGAATTTGTTTTTCTTTAACAAACCATGGAGTCCAACATCAAAATCTTAGCAATGTTAAGAGGGAAATCAAGTTATAAAAGCATATGATGGGTGAGTGAACAATCTCACCTACTTTGAGCCGAGCCGAGCTCATTAGTCGAGTCTAAACGAGCTCATGAGGCGAGCCTAAACGAGCTCACGAGGCGAGCCTAAATGAGCTCACGAGGCGAGCCTAAACGAGCTCACGAGGCGAGCCTAAAGCTCGGCGAGCTCATGAGCCGAGTCGAGCTCACGAGCCGAGTCGAGCCCATGAAAAGTTAAACGAGCTCGAGCCGAACACAGTACTATTCGGGCTCGCCTCGCTCAATAAGCACCCCCTATCCATACCTATTTTCTTTGAACGTGAAAAAGGATAATTCAAATTGTAGAGAGAACTTGAATATGGTGTGAAATAGGTACAACTAAATACTTTTTTCGTTCACTTTTACTTGTAATATTTGAGATTTTACATTATTTACTTATTTGTATTTGACCACCTTGGGTGATTTAATTTTTTTTGTTGAAAATATGAAAGACAAAATATAGTTATGTGAGGTTTTTGAGATTAATCTCAATATATATTTTCATGATTTCTAATTTTTATATTTTTATAATTAGAAATATGAAAAGTTCAAAATATAAATTAACAAGTGTAAAACTCAATATGTTGCAACTACAATTAAACAATTAAGTACTTTCATTTAAAGAGATATTATTAAATTATATGGAGAGAATACATTATACAACTACAAGCACTAGAAGAGAGAATACAACTACAAGTCCTAGGAGAGGTAGTGGATTCAATGCATCTTTAGTTTCTTCAAATTCCAATCTGTAACAAAGGAGAATATAACATTCATATCCAACATTGCCCTTAGACCTCGTTTTTTAAGAGCAACCACAACCATTGCTCTTCTAGTTAGGGGTGTTTATAAAAAAATCAAAATCGAAATACCGTATCAAAATACCAAAAAATTGGTCTAAATGGGTAGTTAACGGTATGGTTATCGAACCGGTAAATTTAACGGCTGAATGGTACGGTTGCGCTTATGATTTTTGAGTGAACGATTAACCGAAATATTTTTTTCTCTATTTAATTGGTGTGGAACATTTTCAAACAATTACATTAATTCTCATATTTGTTGCTAAGTTACAACAATTAGACGAAGTATATATAATTATTTGAAAACTCTAGTACTAATATAAACAATATAATTAGGAAATGAAGTGAATTCTTAGTGTTAGTTATGTTTTCCAATTGATTTGTTATCCACTTTATAATACATTTTATATTAGAGTATACTCTCTCCGTTTCCTAAAGATCTTCCCTCTTTCCGTTTAAGGGTGTTTCCAAAAGATCTTCCCTCTTTTGCATTATTCCTTATTTAGCAAAACAAATTTCCCTATTTACCCTCTCATGTCACTATCGTATGGTCCACCATTACATTATTAATTCAATTTTACTCCCTTTCTCTCTCCTACTTTAACCCCTTTTTATTTGTTTATTTATCTTAACCCCTTTCTCTCTCCTACTTTACTCACACCATGCCCCACACAACTTGATTTTCCTTGGTATCTGTAGGAACAGTAAGTGGGAAGATCTTTAGGAAACGGAGGGAGTATATAATATTGAAAAATATGAAGAAAAAATTTGACAACACATATGTGCATTAAGTAAAACATAATAGTATAACTTAAATAACGATTAATGGTTAACCAAAAAATCGTACCGGAAAAACGGTTAGCCGCTTAGGCGGTAACCAGTCTAAACGGTTACAGTTCGCAAAAAGAGTGAACTGAATCGAAATATAGTTTCGGGACGGTTAACCATCCATGAACACCCCCTACTTCTAGTGGGTTATGAGGAGAGAGAGTACGAAAGTAATATTAATTTATTAGGAGAGAAAAATTTTGGCCAAAAAGCTAATGCTCAGCTGTTCATGATTGACCAAGAAAAAGAGGAACAAATGAGGAATTGGAGGAGAGAGAAAACATGATGGGGGTAGGTGGAAGAGTGGAAAGTAATAAAATAATTAATGACCACAAACTATAAGGTAGGTATTGGATATGCTCTTAGGTAGTGGTGTCAGAAACAGATCTGACCATTAGGTCAACATAAGACTTGACTTGAACTTGGTTCAACTTGTGAGGGTCGGTCCCCAAACTTGACTGAAACCTGATCCGGGATTACTCAGACCTGATCGACACGTGGCAAGATTATATTCTGACCTGACCACACAGACCTGCATTTAAACCTGAACCTGACCCTATCTCAACCAAATATTAACCCAAAACCCGATTAGGCCCAGTAAATACTTAGTTCAACCCGATTTGTTTAACTAAAATTCAGTTGAACTAGATAAAATAAGATCTACCTGATTTGTTCCGCTACAAAAAAAAGCCTCATCTACGACGAGATTTCAGGTCGCTAATGAGCCGTTTTCTTCTCCTAATTCTTGTTATCAGTCGTCGTAAAAGAATTCGTCGCAAAAAACTTTACAACCAATTTAACTGGCTCGTCGTAATTAGATTTTTACGACCAGGATTAACTCTCGTCGCTATTGGTCATTTTTTTACGACTAGCTTTCTTCTCGTAATTCTTGTTATGGAAATTCGAAGTTCCTTATACTTTTGCAACCACATGTGATTCTCCTTGCAATTGTTTAATTTCTACAACCAAATTTCTTGTCATTGTTCTTATTATCCAATCATATTTTCCGTTATTTTGAGCATATATTCAATTTTACTTAAGTAGACCACAACCTACGTGGCATTTGAACCCACAACTTTTGTGCATTTGCACAATGCTCTACCAATTGAAATAGTAGGTTACGTGGGAGTAGAAATTGTCAAGGCATTAAGAATTATAACAAAACTTTAAAGTAAAAACAAATTACCGAAACTTCAAAATTCTCCATCAACCAACAAAGAAGGTAAAAGAAGGAAATAGATCATTAGAATCAACTTAAAAATATAACAATGCTTATGTTATTTCACTAGGAACAATAAAAGAAGGAGAGTGAATTGTATTTGTAGTATTAAACGCAACTTTTTGCGAAATTATAAAACTTAAACAAAGAAACAAGAAAAAGGAACACAAGAGATTTAATTTGTACGAGGAAAAATTTCTTGGGCCCAATAAGAAGAAACAACCTTGACCACTATAGATTTTAAACACAACACTTTCACTAATTAGACCAAACAACTTTGTTACAACTTAATTCTACTCACAGGCCACACCTTGAGTTCCTAAACTCAAGTTACTGAACAACTGTTCCCTTAATAATCATTCCTCTCAACTTCAGTTGAAGTTTTCTCACATTAACTCGCTTCACTCAAAACTTTCTCTCTTATAGGATTTTACTCAAAATCTTCTTACCCAAAACCAAAATACAATGATCAATAAATTTATTGAAATTAGAGTAAGAAGGCAAATAACAAATGACTTTTATGAAAGAATGAAGGCAATAACACTTTACTTAGTTAAACTCACTAACTCACTTGTTTAGATACAAATTAGAACTTAATTAGACGTTAGTATTTATTGCAGTTATTACTTATATTGTGGTATTAAAACATAATTTAGTGGTAAAAACATTATCACATGATGTTCCTCAACTAGAGTAACACATTCCTTTTTAATACCCATGATTTCCATGATCTATAACAAACGTGGGTTAGGATTAATATTGCTTCCTTTTATTTTAGCAACTATTTAAGTAGTAACCTAAATCTGATTTTAATTAACAAAATATTATTAATCAATAAAATCGAATTAAAATCCTTTCATAAAATATTATCTTTAAAAATATTTTCTATATGTTCTTTACAAACTTTAAGAGCTTGGTTAGTTTGTTCACGTTCATCTCTGCATTCAAGAATTGTGATCATAAATTCCAATCGTAATATTTACATCTAAGTCTGATTCAAGAATATGTTGACTTACCTCAACATTTTTTTCATCTTCCTTTATCTCAGTGTTTGCCATGAGGCAAAGATTTGCAGTCTCTTTATTTTGTTGATCCTCTTTTTTTCAATCGCTGAATCTCCCCAAGCTGCTATCATTACCTTTCAAATGTCCGCTTTATAGAAAAGTGCTTTAGTTTCCTTGTTCCTTTCAACGAAACGTTCCTTGTTCCTTTCTTTGGTTTTGTGGTTTTTTCAAAGCGGAGATTTCTTGATGAAGTCATCTATAGTACCACATCTATGACAAACAACTTTATTAGAAACTTTTTAGCTTTACCTTTGAAGTTATCATTTTCATGTTCTAATATATCTTTCGAAATTTTCGGGCTATGAGAGCTGCTTCCTCTTTTTTTTGAGTTAGAGTCATCTTCATTATCAACTTTCAGGGCAATGAACTTAGACTTAGAGCTTTCACCATACTCAGTATCAAGGTGTATTAAGGTGTAGCTCATAAGTCATAAGTAATCCAGCAAGTTGTTCCAAGTTGAACTTGGTGAAGTCATTTGTTTCTTGTAAGGCAGTAACCTTAGTAACCTTAGCCATCCATCTATCCTTAGGAAGACTCCTAATGACTTTTCGAACCTGTTCATCTAATGAAATAAACTTTCAAGAGAAGCTAACTCATTAATAATGTTAGTAAAATGAGTAAACATTTCTTGTATGTCTTCCTTAACTTTCATGGAAAATAATTCATATTGATTCATTAGTAAATCAATTTTAGACCTCTTGATTTCATTTGTTCCTTCATGGGTTACATGAAGTAAATCCCATATTTCCTTTGCAGATTTGCATCCCATGATTTTATTGTGTTTATGGGGTCCAGTCCACAATGCAAAAGTTTAACAACCATTGCATTCACTTCCATTATTTCAAAGTCAACTTTGTCATATTAAGATAAGAGTTTAGAAATTACCTCATTTTTGTGAGTAGTAGTTGTGACCTCAAAATCACGAACTTCAATGACTCTCCATACCTAGTAGTTTTCGGCGTTGATGAAAATCTCAATTCTATTCTTCAATTAAGAATAGAACTTTCCATTGAACGTAGGAGGCATTTGCGTAAGAGTAACCTTTCTCAAGTTTATCGGTGGTGTTCATTGTTTCTTAGATCTTTTTCTCAATAGGGATTCCTATTTTTTTTGGGAATTATGGCTCTTATACCAATTGCCATTTCACTAGGAACAATATAAAAGTATGGGTGAATTATATTTGTAGAAATAAACGTAACTTTTTGCGCAATCATAAAACTTAACCAAAGAAACAAGCTAAAGGAACACAAGAAATTTTTATGAGGAAAAAACTTCTTCAACCCAACAAGATGAAATAAACTTGACCACTAGGGATTTTAAACAATACTTTCACTAATTATACCAAACAATTTTTTTACAACCTAATGCTACTCACGAGCCAGGCTTTGAGTTCCTAAACTCAAGTTTTTGAACAACTGTTCTCTTAATAGTTGTTGCTCTCACCTTCATTTGAAGTTTTCACACTTAAACTTGCTTCATTGAAAGATTTCTCTCTTACATGACTTTACTCAAAATCTCCTTACCTAGTTAAACTCATACTTTACTTAGTTAAACTCACTGTGATCAAACACAAATTGAAACTTAATTAATTAGACATTAGTATTTATTGCAGTGATTACTTAGAACGTCGGATTAAAACGTGAGTTAGTGGTAAAAATATTATCCCACGATGTTCCTCAACTAGAGGAACACGTTCCTTTTTAATACCTATGATCCGCATGATCTAATGCAAACGTGGGTTAGGATTAATAGTGCTTCCTTTATTTTAGGAACCACTTAGGCAATAACCTAAATTTGATTTTAATTAACAAATATCATTAATCAATAAAATTGAATTAAAATCCTTTTATAAAGTATTATCTTTAATTTTCATTAAAATCGAAAAGGGATTTAATTATCTAATAAAAATAAAATCTTTTCCTTAACAAGATTTTCCTTAAAATCAGATTTTTACTAAATAAAAACAGTTTCTTAGAATCTAAAACACTTAAGCGTCATATATTAACCGTTGTACTGTTTCATCGTATGTCTAGTTTCTTTTATTAGTTAGTTCCTTGAACTTAACACGACAATGCCAGTTCGTCTGTTCCTCTTAAAGGAACAAATGCTCATTCTCTTGTTAAATTGCCAGTTTCTGACCAATTATTACTTGCTCCTTTACATTGGAACTAGAAACATAAAGTCTTGCTTTGGTCTTCTTGTTGCAACGCTTCTCCAGTATCAGTTTCTTGAGCATCTTCACTTAATCTTCAAAATCCAAACATAATTTCTTCTTCTGACATAGTATTCTCTTTGTTCTTTTCAACGATATCTTTAAAAAATTCATTCACTTAACAACTTGTTAGTTCATTACTTAATTTGTATCTTTGTATCTTTGTTCCTTTGTAATTATCAAAACTAGGGTTCAACAACTTAATAATCAATAAAGTTTCTAATTCGTCCAATATCCACTTAGTAATCAATATGAAGCATTTGAAATCAACTTACAAGTAACAACGCTTGATATGTGCTCGACATAGGTTTGATCATTGATCAAATTAAAGTGGAGAATCGTAATGCTTGATATGCGCACCAAGATTTCTTTGATTAGCAATAATAACATGTGGGTGATAACAATCATGCACAACAATAATGTAATATGCATAAAATGATCAGGCAGACATATGATATACAAAGGCATGAATAAATATAATATGAAATAAAGGAGAAAAAGGATTAAAATATACAAAGGGCGCGATTTTTATATTAAAAATCTACATCATGAATGAAACGATTAGTAAGAACTTCAATATAAAAATAGAGTATTTAGTTAAGGATCCTCAGGATTTCACCTTGCGGTTTAGATTGAGGAGCACAACGATCTTTAGGCGGAGCAATTGTGGAACCAAGAACGCAGTGAGATTAGGAATTGATTGAAAGTATTCAAAGTATTCGAGTGTTTTATGAGTCGAAGTGCATTCGTAATGATTTTTTTGTATTCGTAAAAAATGATAACGAAGAGTCCTGTTTGATTCAGGAAATCACGAGTATTTACAAGCAGAACGACACTGCGCCTCACGGCGCCTACTACGCCTAGCGTAGTTGATGTGTCAAGCGCATGACGCGGCATGCCCAGTAAAAATCGTACACATGGCACACATTTTAAAAAACATAAAAAAGAAACTCTGCGTCTCACACGACGAACTGCGCTCAGTGCAGGACTTTGAATGAGTCAGGAATCCACGTGTCAGGTGCAGATTAGTGCACCTTACACAGGCGCAAGGCCCAGGGCTAGGCGCAAGGCTCTATGCCATGCGCAGGTTAGTGCGCTGGGCGCACCAGCCTGACTCCTGGAGAGCCTTTGCCAACTTTATTTGAAACACATTTTAAAAGATTTCTTTTATCTTTTGACTACTGGTATTTAATTTTACGGGATAAAATGTGATTTTAACTCATAACAAATATCTTTTAAAAATATTTATTTATCAAAATAAATCAATTAATTATCAATTAATTGGGCTTTTCAAAGAATCGGGCTCAAAAACAATTAACTGGGCTTTAAAATATTATTTTGAAACACAATTTTGGAGTCGTTCTTTAGATTGCTCTTCCGTTGGGTTGCACCAACTAATACTGCGGTATATTTCATCATTGATCCTTAAATTGATAAACTTCATTATGTGTCTACAATCCCATATGACTATATTTTTTCTTACATAAAAGTCACAAAAGATAGTGAAAGGATGGTGAGTGAATAGGGTAAAAATCTCATTATTGCAATAAAAATTAAATGGAGAAAGTATAATGTTAGACAAACTAGATGCGTTTTCTTAAAATATCAAATCTCTAAAACTTTTACTCAAATACAATAAAAAAATATTAATGATTAAAGTTGTACATAAGGCTCGGGGAGAATTTTCTTTTGTCTCCAAGCAAACAATTTTTTTATCACGTTGTTTGATGTACAACTAGTTATTAGGCCCGAGATATGTCCCGGGTAAGAAAAAATTTCATTTATTAATATAATACTTTATGATAATAACACTAAATACAACTTAGCCTAATGGTTAAAACTTTAGTATATGTACTTGAGGTCTCGAGATTAAACCCTATATTATGCAATTTCTTAATTGCTTTTATTGTACATGGATTACATGAACTAAAACTCCCTAGAGAGAACGCCACGTGGCATAGTTTCTTGTTTTCGCACGCCTTTTAATATATTTGTATAGATTGTGATTGGTGCATATCATCTCACTCTTTAAGAGATAAGAAAGCGATTTGTTGTCTCCAAGATGTAAAACTACAAGGCTAACCCAAATATCCATGAAAAATATTGTCAAGGTCATTTGATGTCTTAATCTTCTACATCGATACTTTTTCGTTCGACTTTATCTTGTAAACTTCCGGACAAAGACAAATTTATTTTATTCCTTCAATTGATTTTGCTTGAGATATTTCTTTCTAGAAATTTTTAGGTAAGGTGTCTATATCAGAACACGTGAGGACTGGAATTAGAGATGATGTAAATATAATTACGTTATCACCTACTGTTCTTCTTCAAATTGTCTTATCTACTAAACATACAATATAATTTGTGCAAACATGAATCCAAAAAAATTGAATGGAACATCATCTCTGACCAACGATGTAGAATCCTCTAATACACTTCCTCCATTTCTTAATAGACTTTCCAGTTGTCTTCTTCGCTTTTGATTCACAGTTTGTATCATTAACTAGTTATTAGGCCCGGGCTACTCCCCGGGTAAGAAAATTTTTCATTCATTAATATTATACTTTAAGATGATAACACTAAATGTTATTTGGTCTAGTGGTTAAGACTTTATTATATGTTCTTGAGGTCTTGACATCAAACCCTATACTATGCAATTTCTAATTTTTTTTTATTGTTGTGAATTACATGGAGTAAAACGTCATTAGGGAGAGCGCCACGTGGCACCGTTCTTTGTTTAGGCACACCTTTTAATATATTAGTATAGATATCATAAATATCATTAATTAATTAAATATTAAAAATTATAAAAGTTTGATTTTCATAATGTATATAATGAGATGAATAATAAAAAGCCCCACATGTGTGTTTTTTATTATATATTGGAAAAGAATTGAAAAAAATTGAAAAAAATTTCTGTACATATAAATAGTTTCTAAATTCAATTTAGGAACGAAGGAAGTACACATCTTAATATGTTTCTGATTTTGTAGGCACTTTAAATTCTTCTTGCTCAGAAGATGCTCCTTCACCTCAGTCGCCGGAAACGATGCCATCAAATACATCAATCTTTGAACGTAACTACAGCAATGCTTCATACAATTCAAAATTCCTACTTTACGTTCAATAGTAATCGCAAAACGGTACTTATTTTAATTTGCTAAAACTCTGCTTTGGTTGGATAGCTTGCCGATGGGCTAACTGCGGTGGAGGTTTGTGCAACAAAACAACGGAGTTCACATATAAATGTCAATGCAAAGACGGATACAACAATCTCTTCAATAATACCGACTTTCCCTGTTTCAAAGAATGTAAGACCTACAATTTTCAATTTCTTTTTTCCCCTGCTGTACCTGTGTAACCACATAAACTTTCCTCTTATCTCAACAGCAAAAAATAAGATGAATATTGACTTGCAGTTTTGCACAACTCATTTGTTTAGGTTCAATTGGTGGGGATTGTCCAAATCTTGGACTTTCAGTGGCTAATAGATCGACGACTCCAACTCCTAGTGTAGCTGATAGCAGAGGCAACAATCAAGGTATTGACTTTTCTTGTTTTGTGATCGTTTGCAAGTGCTGCATTTATGCTGACAAAATCAGTTACATATCTAACCTCTATGCTCTATTCCTTTACTTATCCTTGATTCGCATACTGTCTCCCCAGCATGCTCGCACAAACACGACTTCTTGTCCCATGGATTGATGTTACTGGCAGTTTCCGTTGCTGCTCTTGTTCTCTAAGTTTTGGATACATATTTCAGCTGGTTTAGAATAACGCCCACGTTACAGAAATAGAAGAGATATTTATTGAACATGAGATTGTACTTTAGGACTTAATTTTTTTGGAATATATACTGTTAATATAGCTTGAACAAATGCTTCGTCACTTTTGCCAGCACTGCGGAATCTTCATGCTTATATGTGTAAGCTAGAGTATTATTTTTTTTGAGGTAATGCATAATTTGTTACTGATTGTTTGTTTGGTACATTATAGCTGTTCAAGTTGAAACAAAAGCTGCATCCTACAATCCGATTCGATATCTGATAAATTAGAGAAGAGATGTATTATTGCTTGTTTTAATAATTAATATCATAAAGATTACAACCCTTTATATAGAGAAACATAACATAAATTTAACCTAACACAACTTAACCTAATGGGCTATGGCCCAATACTCATAACACCCTCCCGCAATTGTAACGGCAGTAACACGAACGTGACGATTGGACAACCACAATTATTAGGAAAAAAAACTCAAATTCTTCAATTCTTCAAATCTTCAATGTAAAAACCTTGTCTCAAGGTACAAGGAGAACCCATAAACCGTGTCTCACGACACACGGAGAGTCAAAACATGTCTCACAATCTGTTTTGAAACAGATCTGAAATTGAGACCAAAGAACCAATTTTTGTGGAAGTTGTGATGGAATGCTCATCATCACAGAAACAAAAGAACAAATTTTTCGATGGAATGAAAGTCATCGACAGATCTGTTTTGAAACAGATCTGAACATACTACCAAATAAAAAAACACCAAATTTTTGAAGAAAAGAAGAATAATAACAAATCCTAGGAAAAAAAATAAACCAACATCAATATTTTAATTGATCCATTATAAGTCTCACAGGAGACAAAAGAATGAAGATTTGAAGAATCCACTATAGCATCATCTTCAGGTGCTCTTCTCTTTTTCCTTGATTTTTGTTTTTCTTTATTTTATTTATTTATTTTTCTTACCGCTACATCACGGCGTACCACAAGCTACAACAATTCGAGCCTTGCCTTGGGAATTCCGTATGAGTGACAGAGAAGGAATTCCGTATGAAGTTTTTTTCTTTTTTTTTTTTTTTTTTTTTAGAAAAAAAAAGATTAAGAAGGTCAGATATAAAAGCACAGCAGAAGAGCACTGCGGAAATATCCTGCCGGTGGGGTTAATTGAGAGATCCCAAGAACTTAACCTGCTCTTGATACCATGATAAATTAGAGAAGAGATGTATTATTGCTTGTTTTAATATCATAAAGATTACAACCCTTTATATAGAGAAACATAACATAAATTTAACCTAACACAACTTAACCTAATGGGCTATGGCCCAATACTCTAACAATATCAGCCCTTTAGGGTTGATTACAACGTCAAAAAGTTTGACTTTGTTAATGGAAGAGAATTTGAGATGGTATAAAGTGAAGTCTCAAGCTTACCACTCTAATGAGCATTTGGTTTATAAAATTGTGTCAGAACGAGAATCATATGAGTATGGATTTGAAATTAACTACCATTCTTCTAGTTGCCTTTTACTCTTCCAATAATATAGTAAAGGCAAAGGTATGAGGATCTCAATTCATAGATGGTGGTGGGTATGGGATTGTATCGATTCAAGAGGATGATAAACCTGTATTTATGTTTTCCCGTACCCAATAATCTCTATTATATAAGGCAACAAGGGTGAAGTACGAAAAAATAGAAAAAAAAGGATGTAACTAAGGATATGTTTAGTTAACCTTAAATTTACTCATCTGAACTTATTTTTTCTGATCTGATTTGAAATGATCTTTTATAAAACATACTAGTTTTAAATCCGTGTGTTGCACGAGTTATTGTTTATTTTATTTTTTCAATTTTTTTTTGTCAACATTGTTGATTTTTTTATTAATGTGAAATGAGATTTTTCGACACAATTGTTATATAATTTCTCTATTCTTTTTCTATTGCAACAATTACCACTTTGAGTAGGTTCACCTATTCGAATCACTTCACTTTCGGAAAAAAGCAACTATATTGACAACATCGCCTTCACTTTATGTTAACTAGCATTTTGTGCACGCGATGCGTGCGATGATATTTTTAGGCCTAATACTGAATAGTAAACAAACTGAAAATGCAAGTTAGTATTTAAGTTCACCTCCATTTTGTGAATAAGATTCTTTCATGTTCTTTTTATGCTGTTATTCATTTTTGTGATTTTGAATAGTTTTTTGTTTCTCAAGTCCTATATGCACATGTTCTTTTATAATCAGTATGATGTTCTTTACTAAATATCGTCATGTTCTTTTTTTTGGTTTTATTCATTTTTGTAATTTATAATAGTTTTTGATATGGATTTCAGTAATTTCTCTATGATCCCAAAATTATAACCGAAAAGTATAAGACAATTTCAGTTTTTTTTTTCCTTGCCTAACTTCTAAATTATGATTTCACAAATTGATATTTAAAAATTTTCATCATTTTAAATATTCGCACTTTGAGTTTCAATTATATTTGAAATGAGATTTTAAAATTTTCATACACAATCTGATTTTGCATGAAATGGTCATTTTAATTTTTCTCCTTTTCTAAATTTTAACACTTTGAGTTTCAATTATATTTGAAATGAAATTTTAAGTTTTTCATACACAATATGATTTCGCATAAAATGATCATTTTTTATTTTTCTCCTTTTCTAAATTTTAACAGTTTGAGTTTCAATTATAGGTGAAATGATATTTTAAATTTTTCATACACAATCTGATTTCGCAAATTAATGTAAATTTTTTTTTCTGAAAATGGTTTTTTGCAAAAGTTGTTCGCAAAAAGGTTTGATATTGTTTTGTTTTTCAAAATTTATTTCTGAACATGGATATTTTGCAAAATTTTTGGGCAAAAATTTATATTGGAATTTCAAAAAAAAGAACTTAATTTGTAACATTTTCATCAGTGTCATAAATGAATCAAATTTCATACACATCTTGTTTTCAAATTTTATATTAAAATGAATCAAATTTAAGTCTAATTATATAAAAGCCCTTTTCAACTAATTTCTGTTATCTCCATTTTTTCAACTACATAACAGTCGACTAATGTAAAATAACTTTGAAGATTAAAAGAATAATTATGTACCTGTTTGAAGGTTCGCAAATTGCCGATGGACGAATGTGTGATATCACTGTCAAAATATTATGTTTTTCTCAGAATTGTGTTTATAGGTAATTTTTGTGAGTATGTAATTGTGAATGGTTATTGAGAACAATGATTTGTAAGTGAATTTTGTGAATGTTTTTGTATGTATTGACGTCCTAGTATATCAGTTTTAGTTTGTAAGTTAATTTTTAGTTTTTGTAGAGTTTCCTGATCATTTGAGTGATTTGCGTGATTTTTACAACGCGACTTTCTCAATTCTATGAGTGATTTGTAAAGTTTCCTCATATAAGTGATTTCTGAGTGATTGTTGAAAATAATTTCCGGTGGCTTTGTTTGACCCCCATTTTGGTATTGAGATTCCTTTTGTAATTTAGAAAGGGAAGGGGGGCAAAATAGGCAGTTCAAAAGAGGACACCGTTGCTCCCCCCTTCCCTTATGTAATAGAGATAAAACCATAATTAATTACTCAAATTGCCTCATAAAATTGCGTTTACTTTATTAAGGATTTACTTATCCTCTACTCTAGTTTAACCCCCTATGTTAAACTACGATGTTATTTCCCTAGGAACACTACATGAGAAATAAACGTAACTTTTATTTCAACTTAACGTAACTTTTTGCGAAAATTTCAACTTAAACAAATAAACAAGCTAGAGGAACACAAGGGATTTTTACGAGGAAAAACTTCTTGGGCCCAACAAGAAGAAACAACCTCGACCACTAGGGATTTTAAACTCAACTCTTTCACTAATTAGGTCAAACAATTTTGTTACAACCTAATTCTATTCTCGAGCCACACCTTGAGTTCCTAAACTCAAGTTCCTGAGCCACTGTTCCCTTACCAGTAGTCCCTCTCAAGTTCACTCGAAGTTTTCTCACTCTTACTAGCTTTACTCAAAGCTTCTCTCTTACAGAACTTCACTCAAAGTCCCCTTACCCCAAAAACCAAAATACAATTGATCGAAATAAGCTTAGTGGAATTAGAGTAAGTAAGCAAAGAACAAATGGTTACTATGAGAGAATGAAGGCACTGACACTTAATTAGTTAAACTCACTTAATTACTTAGTCAGATACACTTTGGAACTTATTTAGACTTCAACATTTATAGTGACAAACATATAGAACGTGGGAATTAAAATCGTGTTCATGTTAAATCCATTATCCCATGATGTTCCTTCCCTTAAGGAACACATTCCTTAACATATCCCATGATCCCATGATCTCCTTTTCGACGTGGACATGTTTTAGCCACTGCTCCTAAAGATTAGGAGTTTCTTGAGCTTTATCCGAAAATCAATTAACTTCAAAACAGATTTAAAACTGAATTTTAATCTTTTAAGAAAATATTATCTTTAAATAAAATCTTTAAAAACCGAATAATAATTTTCTTATCTTTTTCGAAAAACAAAATCTTTTCCTTAAAAAGATTTTCTACTGAAACTGATTTTTACTTAGAGAAAAACGGTTACCTATTATTTAGGCATGACTTACTCAACTTTATAATTGAACCGTTATACTGCTTCACTCCTGTCTAGTTCCTCTTTAATTGTTAAGTTCCTTTAACAGATTCAATTAGTGCCATTTAGTTTGTTACTTAGAAAGGAACAAACTCTCATTCTCAAATAAGACTACCAATGTTCCTTACCAACATTACTTGTTCCTTTACAATGGAACTAGAAAATAAAATGCTTGCTTTTATTCTTCTTGATCCAATGCTGCTCCAGTATCAACTTCTAGAAACATCTTTACGTAGTCTTTGAAATCCTCTCTTGACTTATTCCTTGACTTAGTATTCTCTTTGTTCCTTTCAATTATACCTTAGAAAATCATACACTTAAATAACTCATTAGTTCACTACTTAGTTTGCATCTTTGTTTCTTTGTCATCATCAACACAATTTCCCCGTTTTTGATGATGACAACAAAGGTACAAACTAAGGAAATGACAAATAATATAAGTGAATGAAAAAGATAAAATAATAAAGCAGAAAATGAAAAATAAAACAAAATTAAGTAACCTACTTAATGTTTGATTTTTGATTTTTCATTTACCTTAACCTATTTTTGATTTTTCATTTACCTTAACTTAACTTATTTACAATTTGTTCCTTAAATCCTTTTCCCCCTTTGTCATCTTCAAAAGGATTAGACTCTTCGTGATGTTATAGATTGGTTGTAAAGCCTTAAGACCATAAGCAAGCACCAATTTTGGTTAAGTTAGAATTGCACAGGATAAACTTGCTCAAACATCAATCACAGAATACTAGCCATTCCAAGGAAGAAATTATGCACAAACAAAGACATAATAGCAAAAGTCATTTTTATATAGCACTTGTTCCAAAAAAAAAAAAAAAAAAAGAAAAGAAACTAAACAACAGTCTTGTTCCTCGAAAGGGAACAGAACTAAGAACTAAGAAAGGGAGGGGAATTGTGTTCCTCAACAACTTCTTCTTCACACATCCTCCAGTTTCTTCATCACTTCAACATGATTTGCACCAACCCTGTCCTTCAAACTCTCCAAGGCTAGGGCCATTGTCTCCATCTTCTTCTGTTGCTCAATCACCGTATCACTTAGAACTTTCATAAGACCCAGCATTTGGTCAGTTTTAGCATCTAAGTCCAGTGTAGTGATTATAAATTTTATCATATGTTGTGCAGGAAGACAAACATCATTACCCACCACAATCATCCGGGTAGCTTGTTCCTCACCCTTGGAACCAGAGGCAGTAGGAGGTTTTGGTGGAGGAACTGAGTAGGGGTTAATTGAGTCCATCAGGTCCTGGAGTAGAAACAGATGGGGAGGTGTTGTAGATGGAAGGGATAAACGGTGGTGGTGGTGGAAGAGTTGTAGAGATGGTGGAGAAGGGATTAGGTCCAGTCAACTCATCCTTAATCTGTTCAAAACTGGAAGGAACAGAAAAGGATGAGGGAGAGATAGAGGATAGTTTGGTGAGAGGAACATAAAGCTTTGGAGATGATGGTGGTGTGGGTTGAGAGAGTGGTGATCTTGTTCCTCCGCATCAGAAAGGACTAAAGGTGCATCCGTGTTGGAAGGAACAGGGGCAGAGAGAGTATTTTTCAATCTAGTCTCTGCCTACTCTCTTAGGAACTGGAGGGGTATGCTTATTGGCAACGTGTTTGCGCCTCTTTGGTTTAGGTTCCTTTGGTGTAGGAATTGGTTCCTCCAGAATCACATCTTCCAGTTCCTCATCAACTACCCTAGGCAGTTTCCTCTTGCTAGAGGAACTGGGAGCTTTTCTCCCTTGAGTGAGTACTCCCTCTTGGACAGAGAGATCCAATCCATTAAGAGTTTTCTCATTCAAGATATTTCCCTGCTTAACTCCTAGAGTGGGCCAACCAGTAAGTTTAACTTCAAAATGATGAAGTAGGGATGTAATCAAGGCACGATAACCAACAACACAGTTGTTTTCTATACAGTGTGTAAGATGTTGTATAAACAGAGAGGGAAAGTTGATTTGTATGTGGTGATCTAAACAGAACATATAGCACATGTCTAAGAGACTCTTCATTCCTCTTTTCAGTGCGAGGAATGAGTGCTCTCCATACTAAATTGAACAGGACTTTGTGAAGTGGAGAGAGTAGGTTGTGGTTTAGTTTGTTCTGACCAGCAGTTCCCCCAAATATTTCAACAATTTTGTCTTGAGGAAAATTTGGGAAAGAGAAGTTCCTTTCCTTTTAAAATACAAATCTGTTCCTTGCAAGGAACTTCCCAAACTTTCCCAATGTTTCTTGATTAAACTTAATTTTCTTCCCCCTAACTTCAGTTGTGCAAAGACCATCAGTGTTGGTAAAATTCGCACAGAATTCATCCATTACTAAAGGAACAAGAGCATTGTTAAAAGCATATTCAAAGAGGAATTCATACCCTGTTCCTTTAGAATGTCTGTTAATTCATTAAATTTCACATTATTTACCCATTCTAGATCTACGCAGACACCTAACACATACCGTGATTCACTTCTTTCAACCCGTTTCTTTGAAGAAGAAGTAACAGTTCCTTTGGAAGGAATAGGAGTGATTTCTTCTTCCCCTGAGTGTTCCGGGGACTCCTCTTCATATCCTCCCTGATCAATTTCCTTCTTCTAATACTCCTTCTTGGAGATTCTAATTTTTGCTCATCAATTTGGTGTTTCTTGATTTTGGTCGGTTTCAAAGGTTTTGGTAGGAGAAGGGTTGTTTTCCATTTTAGAGGAGTTGGGAGTTTTTGAGGTTGGAAAAGGTGAATTTCGTGAGGTTTTTGCCATGATGTGAAGCAGGATTAGGGTTTTATGGTTTGTGAAGAGGTGTGTGAAGGTTCGTTAATGGCGAAGAGAGTCTAAGGAACACGATTTCTAGAAAGATGAATTTAAGAAGGGAAGGAGATGCATGTAACAGTGAAGCATTACACGCGTAAAAAAAAATGCGCAAAAAAAGATAAATGAGAATCAAGATTTAATTAAATCTGATTCCTATATTTTTGGGATTTTTCAAATATTTTGGATTTTTGTGAGTTTTTAATTTTTGGAAAGAAAATAAATGCTAAGGAACTTGTGCTATAGGAACAACTAATGCTACATATCAATGTTCTTCATATCATGCATGTTTCTTTACCTTAGGAACAGTAAGGGGAGTATTATGTGACATTTGTGAGTTGTTTAATTCCTTTGAATTCATGTTTATGTTTTGTAACATTCTAATTTGCAATGGTCTTAGGCAATTAAACACAATTATTTTTAGCACACAAAGTCACTCAAATTAATTCAGACATGGGGGAATGAAATAGGAACAATCACTTAATTTTTATTAATCCTAACTCAAGCCTTAATTTTTCATATCTATCTCTTTGTAAAGGCTTAGTTAGTATATCAGCAATCTGGTTCTCAGTTTGACAAAACTCAAGTTTAATCAAACCTTTTTCAACATTTTCTTTAGAAAGTGATGTCTGATATGTATATGTTTAACTCTGAATGATGCACTGGATCTTTAGAAATACTAATAGCACTAGTATTATCACAATAAATAGGAACACAATCAAAGTTTATTCCATAGTCACTAAGTTGTTGTTTATCCAAAGCATTTGGAGCAACATGCAGTGCTGCTACATATTCTGCTTCAGCAGTGGATAAAGCAACTGTGTTTTATTTCTTGGTACTCCAAGAAACTAAACTATGACTAAGGAATTGACCATACCTGAGGTGCTTTTCCTATTTACAAGATCTCCAGCATAATCTGCATCTGCATATCCTCTTTAGCTCAAATGATCACTTTTTGGATAGTAGAGTCCAAGATCATCTGTTCCTTTAAGATATCTAAGAATTCTCTTCACGCAGTAAGGTGAGACTCTTTTGGATTTGCTTGAAATCTAGCACACAAACCAACACTGAAAGCTATGTCTGGACGACTAGCAGTTAGATACAAAAGTGAACCAATCATTCCTCTATATTTTGTTTATCAACACTTGTTCCTATGGAGTCTTCATCTAATCTAGTTGAAGTTCCCATAGGAGTGTGATTTATCTTTGAGTTTTCGAGGCCATATTTCTTCAATAGTTCCTTTATGTATTTTTGTTGGTGAACAATTATTCCCTTTTCAGTTTGTTTGATTTGTAGTCCAAGAAAGAAATTTAACTCACCCATCATACTCATTTCAAATTCATTACTCATGAGATTTGAGAATTCTTTGCATAATGTTTCATTTGTTGCTCCGAATATGATGTCATCAACATATATTTGAACAAGTAAAATGTCAGTTCCTTTAGATTTTAGGAACAAGGTTTTATCAACCTTTCCTCTTTTAAAATTGTTTTCTAAAAGGAACTTCGATAATCTCTCATACCATGATCTAGGCGCTTGTTTTAACCCATAAAGAGCTTTATCAAGCTTGTAGACATGATTTGGGAGATTATTATTTTCAAAGCCTGGGGGTTGTTCAACATATACATCTTCATTTAGATAGCCATTTAGAAATGCACACTTAACATCCATTTGATATATTTAAATCCCATGTAAGCAACAAATGCAATTAAAATTCTAATGGCTTCTAATCTAGCTACAGGAGCAAAGGTTTCTTCATATCTATTCCTTCTTGTTGATTATAACCTTTTACTACAAGTCTAGCTTTGTTCCTGACAATGGTTCCATATTCATCTAGTTTGTTTCTAAACACCCATTTTAAGCCAATTACTTTTTGTTGTTTAGATGAGGGAACTAGATGCATACCTTGTTTCTTTCAACTCATTTAATTCAGCTTGCATAGCAGTGACCAATCAGAGTCAGTTAGGCTTCTTCATGATTTCTTGGTTCCATCATTGATAGGAAGCATGAAATGCACAAAATTCCTTAACTGAGATCTAGTTTGCGTACCTTTGGATATGTCGCTGATTATGAGTTCCATTGGATGTGACTTTTGTTGTTTCCAAGGTTTTGGTTGAAACTCTCTTATAGGAACATGTTGTTCCTCATGAGTTCCTTGAGTAGATGAGGAACTTGTGATCAGTTGTTCCTCTGTTAGCCTCGGTAGACTCTGTTCCTTCATCTTGAGGAACAGAACATCTTCTCTCTTGAGGAACAGGAACATCATTGATGTGATATTTCCAATTTCCTTCGTTCCTTTCCTCTTTTCATCTTCTTCTTCATTTGAATCTGCATTTTTCTCACTTGGTTGTACCAACCCAATTTCATAGTCATCAACCTGTAGCTTATTGGATTGTATTTGTCAGATTCATCAAAGATTACTGTGAATACTTTCTTCAACACACATAGTTCTTTGTTATATACTCTATAAGCTTTACTATGTGATGAGTATCCTAAAATATTGCTTCATCACTCTGCATCAAATTTCCAAGATTATCTTTTCCATTATTATGACAAAACACTTGCAACCAAATGTTCTAAAATAATGATATTGGTTTCTTTCCAAATATAGTTCATAAGGAGTTTTGTTAATGATAGGTCTCATCATGACGATTAATTATGTGACAAGCAGTATTAACAGCTTCAGCCCAAAAGTTCCTTGGAAGCTCACTAGCAATTAACATTGTTCTAGACATTTCCTCCAAAGTTCTATTTTTTCTTTCTACAACACCATTTTGTTGTGGTGTTCTAGGGGCAGAAAAATTATGATCTAGGCCATTATCTCTGCTTAAGTCATCAAATTTATAATTCTCAAATTCTTTGCCATGATCGATCTAATATGCATTATTTTATGACCACTCAAGTGTTGAACTCTTTTAGCAAAGACAAGGAACTCATCATAAGTCTCATCTTTCTAGTGAGAAAAATAACCCAAGTATACCTAGAGTAGTCATCTACAATAACTAATACATACCTCTTTCCACTTCTACTTTGAATTCTCATAGGTCCACATAAGTCCATATGAATTAGTTCTAATGCTTTATTGATACTTACTATCGTTTTAGATTTGAAAGAGGATCTTACTTGCTTACCTCCACTACTACAAATATGGGCAAAGTAACCACCCATAAAAGACCACTTGGATAACATAAGTGATTATTTAGCAAAAAACACCTAATTTCTTAGACAAGAGGTCTCTTATCTTATGATAAAAAGACCTCCTTTTTAGACATGTGGTCTTTTTGCACATCCTTAAAATCACAAATATTAAAGAAACCACTTATTTTTATTAAGTGGTTATTTTATTTATATCCTTTTAGAGAAAATATGAATTCCTAAAATATATATTAGCGGATATGTATTTGGCCAAATTAAAAAATAAAATCGATCAGTATACCCTTCTAACCGTCTTTGTCGGTTTAATGTGAATGAAACAAAACCACCTCACCTCAAAAATCTCTCTGCCTCCTCAGTTCTCAAACCCCAAAAGGAAAAACCCTAAAACCCCATTTTCTCGCACCTTCCCGTCTCTTTCTTTCGCTCCCCTCGCCGGTAATTGTCGAAGCTCGCCGGTAATTGTCAAATCTCGCCGGAGCTCTATTGTGGGTCGTTCGTGCCGACTCATCTCTCTCCTCTGTTCTTATTCTGCCACCGTGGTGCTGCTCGCGAGTCACCGTGGTGCTGTTGCCATTGCCGATGTGTTTCTCTCTCCTCCTGCACGCTATAACCACCGGAGTCGCGCCGTGTTGCTCGCCGGTGACTGACCACCTTTTCTCTCTCTCCATCGCGCGCTGTTGTTGCGGCGATGCTGCTTGTTGCCGCGTTGCATTCTTCCTCTTGTTCTTGCTTGTTGATGTTGCGGTTGTTGCTGTGGTTGATGTAATGCTGCCGCCGTCAGTATTGTCTGCCCTACCGTCGTCGCCGCCTCGATTTGCTGGTAGTTTGAATTCAGTTTTATTGATTTTGTTTTTAGTTTTTAGAGATTTAGTTAAGTTTGTCATTCAATTTGTGAATTAATTGTTGTTTTTTATGCTTTATTTGAGCTTGGAGGTTTCTCGCTAAAGGCCTGCTTGCTGCTTGCTTAGATAATTGCTTAATTTGTGTGTTAATTGTTGTTAATTACTATTTAGTTGCTCCCTTGCAATACTGGTAATGGTAATTGGTATTATAATCTTGAAAACATTCAACATATGACTTGATTACTGTTGATTAATTTGTACCAAGATTGTGAGAAACTAAATATCAATTAACACCTAGAACTCAATATGAGCAATGTTTCTAAAACACCTTATGGATACATTACGTGTCCTGTAGCTGTAAAAGCATATATCAAGTATCATACTACTATAAATATAATCCTAGACTTACATTCCATCATTGGCTGAGTAAAAATATTCATCGCACAAATAATTATACGTGAAACATCGCATAATTCAAAACATAGGATCCATTTTTAACATATGATTAAACGTACTTATGCAGTTATGCTTGAAAGTTGAAAATTGGAGTAAATCATATGCAAGAAAATGCATGCCAGCAAAGCTATGAAATCAATTTTATGTGGTTGATGTTCTAAGTCAAGACTTCAAATCAAATAATGTTGAAATAAGAAAAATCTCAAATGGCAATAAGCAAAAATAAAATTTTCTGCATGTTAAAAGAATTATGTACCTCTTTAACAAAGAGAATCACAAAGGAGAAGAACACTTTTTTAACTTTTCAAGCTTTTAGGGTATCTCTTTTCAGAGTTTACTATATCCAAAGTACAAAATCTGAATTCTCTCTCTAACATTCAGTAAAAACTGATTCGACTATATATGATATTGAGTGTTTTTATGAATATTAGCACTAATTGTACTGTCGTAGCTCTCTAATCATATGTTAATGGAGCATTAATATATTTTTGGTTTTATTCGCAATATTGCTTTAGCTTGAAGGCACTACCAATATTTTTTTTTCAGTTCTCATGCATTTTGCTTTTGGATACGGTGAAAATGTAAATGTCTCATGCATATTGGTAGGTTTTAACTTCTACTCTCATTACCTTAGAGATTTACAGTGGCTTATGGAACGATTGTTAGGTTAGTTTATATTGTATTATATATTTTATTTAGTAGATTCCTGTAAATTATTATGAGTGCTTGAATAAAACATGGATTCATTATGGAATTATTAGTTTTAGAATTAGGAAGCGAGGTATGTCTAGCTCTTGGTTGAAGGTGAGAGCCCATCAACTGGTTTTAGAACTGCATTGCATTGAGAATTGAATACCCTTAGTTCAGAATTATGGCTGATTGAACTAAAAAACAAAAAGGACACATTTCAGTAAAAGCTGAGAGCTTAGTAACTGAAATTGAAAGCCTGTAACTAAAATACGGGAACACCTTATGAAACTGAACTATGACTTCCTAATGTTTGTCTCTCTTTACCCTTGTGGCGTCTTCTTATAGATTTTTACCTCTTAAGACAACTCGTTACAACTCAATGCTTTTGCTAATGAATAAGAATCAGCATGTTTCTAAAGCTGACGTCCTACTTCCTGTTGTTGTACTCTAGAAGTGATCTGGGATTATGTGCTTGGATGACTCTTGGAACTCGTCTTTACGCCCTTCGTTCAAAATTCCAGTTAAAACAAACTTAAGAGCAAAGTTCGAAAGAAAGAAGGAGAGAGAATCTTACCCTTTAACTTGGCTTTCAGAGACTTACATCGCCCCCCTGTAGCTACTATGCAGGCTTCGGGAGCAAGTGCTTCGGGAATTGGGGTTCAAAGACATATTTAAAAAAGTGAAGGTACATAGTAGCTATTGCTGTCTTTTTTCTTCCATCTTTTTTTGGGACCTATTCGAAAAATTAGGATAATCAAATAAATTCTACATATCGAATCAACATCAAGTACTTGAACCTTGTCCATATATATCTACCGATCTATTTTTTTTTTCTGTTTTGTAGGATGATGAGAATGCGAAGGCTATATATTTGTTCAGCAATGTGGTAAATCTCAATGATGCTATTGAAGATCCAGTGAAACGTTCAGAGCATCTCGTTAGAGGATTCTTTGCTGGAAATATATTTGACCTTGGCTCTGCACAGGTACCAATACTTTGTGTTGGAAAGATCTTGCAAATACAAACCTTATAGTTTTCCCATCATCTTGTGTAATAGCATGTATATACGAATTATGCACCAACTACTGATGCAATTACTCTAAACATAAGTAGTAGAAGTTAAACTTCTCCATTTATAACTAGTAGACTGTAAAATGAATCCTTGCACACTATATTGGAGGCCTGAGCCTTTTTTCTATTACTAGTATATTTCAATAAGGGTTACATATTAATCCGGAATCTCTTCTTCGCTTATTTTTCAATATGTGATCTTGGCTTATGAAGTTTGTGTGCTCTATATTCTAAAGCTTGCAGAGGTATTCTCAAAGGATGGGATGTCCTTTCTGTCAGAATCTTGTCCCTCGACCCTCGGTTATTGATGACCTTGAGACTTTCAAATTGCAGTGGATATAAGAAGTCCTGGCAAAAGGTGATTACTTTTGTGGCTAAGTAGATGACAGTGATGGATCCAAAGTTAGTCTTGCATAACTCATAATTTCTGCACTGACCATTTCTTTCCATATGGCAGGCTGTGATTTTTGTTAATAATTCAGGTGCAGATATCATCGTAGGAATTTTACCATTTGCAAGGGAATTACTGCGTCGTGGTACACAGGTTTGTTTTTGCAGGACTTGCATGTAGCAATTACCATATATACAAGTTTATGAGCTCAGAAAAAGAATAGGGTAGTCGGTGCTAGTGAGTGTGTGTTCACTTCATCATCTGAACTTGGATCAAACTTGGATAGGCCAACCTGGAACTGATTTGAACTTATGCAAACTTTACTAAACTAATATGAAGTCTGAAACTCTTTCTCCCAAGAAAGTTGTAAGATGGAGAGAATAGAGTCTAAGTGAAATAAATCTACTGTAACTAATTAGATATTCCTTTATTTAGGGCAGTAGTATAAAGTATAAACGGAGAAAGAATAAGTCTTGTGCTCACATTAGTCATTGGATGAAAAGTGTCACGAAGACTATATAACATGGCAATAGGTTTGATTATGTCCAGCATTCTTCTTTTCTGTACAATCGATTATGTCCTAGAAAACCAGATGACATGGCGATAGGAAAACTTAAGAGTAGATGTCCAACAACAAGAGGGATGATCATGTGCTTGCTTCTGTAAAATCAGATATAATATTTGATGACCCTTTACTGGCCATGATATGTCCATTTGGGGACTAGTAATTGAGAATATCACTTACAAGTTATAAACTTAAGATTAGATGGTAAATATTAATATATTAGTTTATAATTATAAAATACTTTCAAGTTCTAAATTCCTAAAGTCTGCATAATCAAAGCTCTAGATGGTTTCTCAGTGTATATCAATGAGTACTTGGACTATCTTGTGATGCTTCTTTGTTAATGCAAAAAAAAAAAAAATCTACACTTTAAGTAGTTTATTAATGAGTGGTTGGAGCACTTCCATTCTTCATCCTGCCAATAGTGAACTATGCAACACTTTTGCAGTTAGATTAGGATATATTTTATGGCCTACCATCTTGTTTTAACAAACATCATGACGTTTATGCTACTGAGTTAGACCCTTGACACTTCCCTGTACTATTAACATGCAGAGTATTGAGCCATAACAATCTCCAGCACTAATGATATCTGAGGTACTACCGTACGAGTTGTTGGTTCTATACAAATAATATGTTTGTGGCTGTGGTCCAATTAGAACTCTTCTTGTCGAAGATAGTGTGCAAAACTTCACTGCTTTCAACTGCAGAGGCACACTACTACAGCTGAAGCTAGTTGCAGGGGCGGTGGTGAGCTGTTGCCTGAATCAGCAAATCTAAACACTTCTTGCAGGTGTGATGATGGATGCTGTAAAATCATGTACCTTTGGCCTTACAATTCTCTTTTCTTTTTTCCTTCTTTTGTTGCAAGGGTTTACCTTTGGCCTTACAATTTTTGAAATCTTCTAATATTATATTGATATGCATGTGATTTTGTAGTGAATGATATTGAATGAATGATATTGAATGAATGAAAAGGTATTCCAATTTTAAAGTCATCAAAGTTATATCAATACAAGTGCCTAGATGTTCTATATATATGTAAATTACTTGTAGATTATGAAAGACACGCGTGGAGCAGGTGAAACGGATTGGAGAAGCGTATACTAATATTGAAATATTGTTGTTTTTTTTTTAAAAAAAAAAAAAGGTTAAAGAGACCACCTTTTTCTTTCAGGTGGTGTTTTAAGAAATATTAAAAAGACCACCTACATATTAAAAATGATTTCTTTGTAAGATAGAAAAGGCCACCTATCTGTAAAATGTGGCGCCTTCTCCTTCTTCTTTTTTTTCCTATTTAAATTCATAAATAACCACTTATTTTAAGGAAGTGGTCTCTTTTATCAAATTAAGAAACCACCAGCAATAAGTGGTTATTCATCCTGAGAGACCTGTGAGCTGAAGACCACCTCTCATGTGGTCTCTAAATGCAATTTTAGGGGGTCTCTTTAGGCTTTATTGTAGTAGTGCTCGTGCACATGCATCACAAACTTGATCAATATGAAATTTAATGGATGGTAATCCTAAAACAAGATCTTTTTGATCTAAGTTTCTCAAGTAATGAAAAGCTAGCATATCCTTGACGCTTGTGCCAAAGAAGTGAATCATCTTCAATAACACTAAGACAGGTTAAGTTGACTTTAGGAACAAGGTCAAGATCACAATATATGTGTTCCTTTCCTTGTTCTTCCAAATAACTTCTTAGTTTTAATGTTGATGATCAAGCTTTTTCGTTATCAAATTTTACAGTATTCCTTGTCACAGAATTGGGAAATACTTAATAGATTATGTTTTGACTTCAACTAAAATACATCTCAATGGAGTGTAGTGGTGACTTACCAACCTTGCCCATGACAACTATGTTACCTTTCTTATTGTCACCAAATGTTACACTTCCACCTTCATAGGTTGTGAGTGAGAGAAACTTAGTTTTGTCTCCTGTCATGTGCTTGGAACAACCACTTCAAGATACCATGTATTGTTCCCCCTCACTCCAACCTGCAAAAATCAACTAATTGTTAGTTGTAGGAACCCCTTCTTTCGTGCGTTCCTGTTCTTGACTAGGATTGTTTTGACAACCCATTTCTTGTTACTTATCTTAACATTCTTGTCATCAGCTTAGTTTTTAGTTGACATTATTTATGTAATGACCTACCTTTCCACAGTACATACAAAATTTGTCACTCGGTAGATCTACATATTTCTTGGTCTTGTTCTTTTTCTTGTAGTTTTCAAAACCAATACCTTCTTTTCTTTTGGTATGTGGTTTTTCAATCCACTTAGGAGCAACCATCGTTTTACCTCTGTTCCTTGCGACAACCAGTTCCTTTTTAATATTGCAGATCTGTTCCTTTAAAGAAATTTTTTCTTTATTTTTCAATCTCAGATTTGTAACCTTTCAAAGGAGTTGATCTTATATCAAAGGAACTTAGAACAGGGAAAAACTCCTTCAAGTGTGAAATCTCTAAATTGATTAGATAATTTTCATTTTTCACACTTTCATGGTATTCTTTGATTTTTAAGTTTTTATCAAATAAATCAAAGAATCTTGCTTCAACATCTGTTCTCATTTTCTTAAGCCATTTTATATGTTCTTTGCAGACCTTTAGGGCTTGTTCAGTTTGTTCACGTTTTTCACGCTCATCTCTACATTCAAGAATTGCATCATAAAGAAGATCATATATTTCAGGCCTAGTTTTACAATCTAAGTCTGACTCAAGACCATGTTGACTTACCTCAACCTTTTCTTCATCTTCTTTTTCATCAATGTTTGCCATGAGGCAAAGGTTTGCTATTTCTTCAGTTTGTTGTTCCACTTCTTCTTCCGTCTATGAATCTCCCCAAGCATCTATCATTGCTTTGCGTACGTTTGCCTTAGAGAAAGGTGCCTTGGATTATTTGTTCCTTTTAGCAAAGCGTTCCTTGTTCCTTTCTTTGGTTTTGTCATTTTCCCAAAGTGGACATTCCTTGATGAAGTGATATGTACTACCACATTTATGACAAGCATCTTTTTTAGAAAATTTCTTAGTTTTACATTTGAAGTTCCCATTCTTCATGTTCCTATACATCTTTCGAAATTTTCGAACCATGAGGGCTGCTTCTTCTTCTTCTGAGTCCGAATCATCTTCATCATCTGCTTTGAGAGCAATGGATTTTGATTTGGAGCTTTCACCATATTCAGTATCAAGGTGAAGCTCATGAGTCATAAGTGACCCTGCCAGCTGTTCTAAGTTGAACTTAGTGAAGTCTTTTGTTTCTTGTAGAGCAGTGACTTTAGCCATCCATCTGTGTCCTTAGGAAGACTCCTAAGAACCTTTCGAACCTGTTCAGATGAAATAAACTTCCAAGAGAAGCTAACTCATTAATAATGTTAGTAAAACGAGTAAACATATCTCGAATGCTTTCCTTAGTTTTCATGGAGAACAGTTCATATTGATTCATAAGTAAATCAATTTTGGATCTTTTGACTTCATTAGTTCCTTCATGGGTTACTGCTAGTAAATCCCATATTTGCTTTGGGGATTTGCATCCCATGATCCTATTATGTTCATGGGGTCCAAGTTCACAATGCAACAGTTTAATAGACATGGCATTTACTTCCATTTTTTCAAAATCAGTTTTGTCATATTCAGAGTGGGGTTTTAGAGTTACCTCATTTTTGTCATTTGTAGTTGTGACTTCGAAATCACCAACTTCAATGACTCTCCATACCTGGTAGTTTTCAGTTTTGATGAATATTTCCATGCGGTTCTTCCAGTAGTTGTAGTACTTCCCATTGACATGGGAGGCCTTTGCGTAGAGTAACCTTCCTCAAGTTTCTCGGTGGTATTCATTTTCCTTGGATCTTTTTCTCAATAGCGTTTCCTATCTGTCGTGAGTTCTAGCTCTGATACCAATTGTTATTTCCTTAGGAACACTACAAGAGGGGGGTGAATTGAATGTGTAGAAATAAACGTAACTTTTTGTGAAAATTTCAACTTAAACAAATAAACAAGCTAGACGAACACAAGGGATTTTTACAAGGAAAAACTTCTTGGGCCCAACAAGAAGAAACAACCTCGACCACTAGGGATTCTAAACTCAACTCTTTCACTAATTAGGCCAAACAACTTTGTTACAACCTAATTCTATTCTCGAGCCACACCTTGAGTTCCTAAACTCAAGTTCCTGAGCCACTGTTCCCTTACCAGTAGTTCCTCTCAAGTTCACTCGAAGTTTTCTCACTCTTACTAGCTTTACTCAAAGCTTCTCTCTTACAGAACTTCACTCAAAGTCCCCTTACCCCAAAAACCAAAATACAATTGATCGAAATAAGCTTAGTGGAATTAGAGTAAGTAAGCAAAGAACAAATGGTTACTATGAGAGAATGTAGGCACTGACACTTAATTAGTTAAACTCACTTAATTACTTAGTCAGACACACTTTGGAACTTATTTAGACTTCAACATTTATAGTGACAAACATATAGAACGTGGGAATTAAAATCGTGTTCATGTTAAATCCATTATCCCATGATGTTCCTTCCCTTAAGGAACACATTCCTTAACATATCCCATGATCCCATGATCTCCTTTTCGACGTGGACATGTTTTAGCCACTGCTCCTAAAGATTAGGAGTTTCTTGAGCTTGATCCGAAAATCAGTTAACTTTAGAACAGATTTAAAACTGAATTTTAATCTTTCAAGAAAATATTATCTTTAAATAAAATCTTTAAAAACCGAATAATAATTTTCTTATCTTTTTCGAAAAACAAAATCTTTTCCTTAAAAAGATTTTCTACTGAAACTGATTTTTACTTAGAGAAAAACGGTTACCTATTATTTAGGCATGACTTACTCAACTTTATAATTGAACCTTTATACTGCTTCACTCCTAAGTCTAGTTCCTCTTTAATTGCTAAGTTCCTTTAACAGATACGATTAGTGTCATTTAGTTTGTTCCTTAGAAAGGAACAAACTCTCATTCTTAAATAAGACTATCAATATTCCTTACCAACATTACTTGTTCCTTTTACAATGGAACTAGAAAATAAAATGCCTTGCTTTTATTCTTCTTGATCCAATGCTGCTCCAGTATCAAGTTCTACAAACATCTTTACTTAGATCTTTGAAATCCTCTCTTGACTTCTTCCTTGACTTAGTATTCTCTTTGTTCCTTTCAATGATACCTTAGAAAATCATACACTTAAATAACTCATTAGTTCACTACTTAGTTTGCATCTTTGTTTCTTTGTCATCATCAAAACTAGGGTTCAACATACGATTTTTTTCCTTGAAACCATGCCCAAACTCATTGTTGCAGTAGAAAAAAGATAGAGAAAGTATTTGTCGTTATACTTTAATTTCTAGATTTGTTATTGTGATATATACATTTTATATTTTTAATATTCAGTTGAATATTATACCTAATTCTGTTATTATATAGGTATCCAATAATTGATATGACTAACAATAACCAACACATTTCTAACATAAAAAATACCCAAATGATACTTTAAGAAAGTCGAGGGTAAAATTTTATTAGATGCAATGCATGACTGAAAGAATAGAGAAAAAAAATATGAGTGTCTGCGTGCCACAACTTCAATCTATAATTATTAGCACATAAACACTAACACATAAATCATAGAAGATAAAAAAGTAAAAAAGAAGATCATAATGATGGTATTATGAATAAATTAAATTAAATATAAAACTAATCTCTATTAATAATCAAAAATACTATTAAAGAGAAAAAATATATTCATCAATCATGACCATATTAAGACTTATCAAACTTCCCCTTTTTTTTTATGATCTGCAACCTCAAATAGTCTAGAAACTCGAACCTTGATTTTTCAATTATTGCGTCCGGTGGCATCAACCATCCATTTCTCTCTCTTTGCACAGTGGCCAGTGGCGTCAACTACTTCTCCGATCTTTATGATGCGTTATGGAGTACTCAAATCATGTCACTTTCATTTCAAACCAACTTTTTAATTTTCAGTTCTGGAGAATTTCTTTCCTTCACCAAGATTGAAGCTTTTGTTGGAGAACGATTTTCATCACGGTACCTTATTAGGTATTTCCTTTTTCTTTCTCTTGTATCTTTCTACAATTAACAGGCATAATTCTGCTAATTTTGAGTTAATTTGAAAATTTAAGATTATTACACCGACAATTATCTTGTACTCTATGCTTCACTGCTCTTTGTTTTTGCTACTGACTATTGTAATCTCTCTCCTCCTCTATCTCCTTTACTTATTCACATTTTTATTTTCTTCACTATTTCAGATTCTTTTTCGCTTTTCTTTTCTAATTTGTATCAACTTCTTACTTCATAATTTCAGGAAACAATTTGATTTTTCATGAAATTGGTGCTGCATAGTCAGAATAATTTATTTAATTGTATGTGTATTATTGTTCATCAAATTTCTAAAATCACTCATCAGGTTGATATGGTTGTTGATAGTTTGGCGTTGGATTGCATGTATGTTTCTGATATCGTTTTGGAGATAACTAGTATTGAATAACTGACCGAAAAGTAATCAAAATCATAAATAAGAGTTGGCAATTTATTTTCTTTAGCACATTCACACAGTAGAGGACATTTCTGATTGACATTGATTGAGCTGCCAATAGTCTTAGGGTGAGCACTTAAGCAAAGAGTAACATAATGAATATTTTGCTTGCCTCCATATCAAGATATATATTGGCTGGTTTATCATAGTCTGTATAAGATAGCTGGTCTTTTTAATGTACAGTATGTAGTCTCAATATTTATATACTAGCATGAGATGTGTTATAGACAAATTATCGTTTATATTAGCTCTTGTTCGAAACAACTTATTATCGCTAGGGATCAAGTTGCTTATGTTGTACCTCTTCCTCAAGGTAGTGTTGTTACTGAGGGGGGTTGTAATAACATTGCTTTCCCTTTTCGTGCTGTCCAAGGATTTTTTTATGTGACACAGTCATGCTGATACTCCCTCAGTTCCTTTTTGTTGGCCCTCCACCCTATTCTCTTACTTTTTTTGGAGTTGTATTCAGTGGGTACTGGGTAGGTATGGTTATCCATTTTTATTTGAGGTAGGAGAAAGATAGAGAGGTATATGTTTTAAGGAGAAACAAAGATGGAAATCCGGGCATTCTTTGAAGAAGAGCGAGTACGAAATGAAACTTAGCTGCCTACGTAATGGATAATCTAGTGAAGGGTAATGAGTGGCAAAATGTTAATGTTGTCTACAAAAAGACATTAAAGCATAATGTAGGAAACTTCAATTTCATGGAAGGCTGATTGTTTTTCAAGGTCAAGTTCAAATTTTCTATGTAACTTAGCAAGGTTCTCTTTCTAGAAAAATGCTTCTTTGGAGTGCAGCTACTCATGTCTTCTGGTGAGGGTAGCGATGTTGTTCTAAAGACTATGTGGCATCACTCTGATGCAATCATATGCTTATCCTTGAAGGTGATCTACTTTGAGTCTGTTATTGTTTTTTCAAGACCCGTTGTTTCTTTTTGTTTGTTTGTTGTTTTGAAAAACCATAATCCAAGAAGTATCAGCTTTTCTTATAATGCAAAAAGGTTGCTTGCTGCCTTTGTTTCTTAAAGAAAACTCCTTTGGAGCGATTGAATATCACAATAGTTTTACATGTGCAAATAATACGCCTTTTCATATTCCAGATTTTTATATCTACAAAAGATGAATATACTCAAATAGTAATAGCTTTCCATCTACATTTTTCATCATTTGACCAGGGATTTTGAACTTTTGCAAGGTTGCGATTTTCACTTGTGCAAATCAGGCAGGTCTCGACATGCTCGAAACGACCTTACATATATATTTGTGTGACATATATCCAATTATAATAATCCCTGTTAAACTTCCAAACATGTTAAGATATAACTTACTCCATTACTTAAGAGGTAGTTTCTTTCAAGTGTCTATACTTCTGGTTTTAGCTTCTTTTTGATATGCCCTTATGTAATTACGAACTGCATCTTCTGATTTATAAAATGAGCTTGAGATCTATCATTTCCATGTGCTTGTAATTGTTTCACATGAAAGTTATGTAGGTAAGCATCATAAATTTGTTATGTCTTGGATATATTAAAATACCCTGATTTCTTATGATTTTGGATAGTATATAGGACTCATAAGTTATTGACCGATGGAATTCTGCTTTTCGTGAGGGTTTGCTATGATTCTGTTAGTCTGTGTCCAGGTTACAGGTCCAAAAAATTGACACTGGTCAACCTTTAAAATTCTAATGAATTTCGTGGATCTTATCAAATGAGAATGAGCAACATTCTGTGGTAATTATGGATTGAGTGTTTGTTGTTAAGGACTGTTATTATTTTATGTTTGGTTCCGATTGTTTTTTGCTGAGTGTTAAGCTTATTAGGTCCTTTAGGTGTTTTCTGCTATTTGTCTGTTTGTTCCTCTTAGACATCTGCATCATTCTTTCTTCAATTATGTAAATCATGACCGTTTCTTGAATGGTTTCAGGTTGAAAAATAGGGAGTGAAGCACCCATTATCTCAACCACTATATATGAGGGTTTTTGTGCACCCATTAGAAGATATTATGCTATAGTTATTGTTATTTCAACTCCATTTTTTGTTTTAATTTCTAAATTAAGTGTTTTCAAACTATTACAATGTTTAAATGTTTAGATGAACAATGAGCCAAATGGAGGAGATCAAACGTAGATATCTCACTTTTTGGATGGCACACACTTGTCAGATGAAGGTATTATTCTCTTAATTCTCTATGAACTAGACATAAGTGCATGTTCTCTCCTTGCAGTTGCCTATACTTATTGATATTTCTAACTGCATAGTTTCCAGTCGTTGTTAAGTTTTAGATTAAGTATTAAATTTCTTGATGGTTCCAATGATATATTCATGCACTCAACGTTTTGAAAATCTACAACAAATTACAATGTCCTCATAATGTATATATGCAACTGGAACCATTTTGACAAATAAAGTCATAACAGAGATGTTAGAGATGTAAAGGTCGAAAGCCAAATACAAATATAAGTCATAACGTTTTGAATTTGCTATGATGAAGGAATCTAAGTAGCTAGGGAAGTTAATTTTTGTTGAACAATTTGATGATGCTCAGCTTGCCTTGAATATATCTATCTTTTATTTAAACTCTATGGTTGGTAATCAATTAGAAATGTTTGATTTTTGATTAATTTAATTATATATGTTTGATTTTGTAGGTGGTCCCAAAACAAGAAATGGAACACTATGTTCAATAAACTAGTTGCCTGTTGATTATATTGGAAGGCATTGAAGCACTTTGGATGCAGAGTGATTTATTAGAGCCTTTTAGTATGGAGAAGTTCTATTGCGAATTTTGTTTACTTATTAGTTAATAGACGTATAATAATATATTTTGTAAGTTTGCCCATTGGCATGAATAATGTATGCATAAATTTTCTTTAGGATATAAAATTTCAAATTGAATTTATAAATATATCGTTTTATATATATTAATCTTCTACTACTACTAGGCTATTACAGTATTACAATTGCATTGGCTACGGAGGTGTTGTAATAGGTTTAAAATGGCATAATATTCGTCAAAAGGATGTTGCAATAGCTATATAATAGTGTTGCAATATATAGGCACTACTACATTTAAAGCCTAATGCAACGCCTAAAATTCGTTGCATTAGGGCCAAATTCCGTTGCAATAGGCCTAAGGCAACGACTTCCAACCATTGCATTTGAAGGCGTTGCTATAGGTCTAATGCAACGACCTTTTGGACCTATTGCAATAGACCTTATAGATGACGCAAGGGCTCTTTACACCTATTGCAACGGCTTTGTGGTAGCCATTGGAATAGGTGTAAAGAGACGTTGCGTCATCTATAAGGTCTATTGCAACGCGTCTATATCTATTGCAACGCTATTCGATAGTTATTGCAACGATCATAATATTCATATTGTCTTCCATTTTGGCTTCTATAGCAACGCCTTCCTATATATTGCAACACTATCATATAGCTATTGCAACGCCTTTATGACATTTTTTTTTCTTTTTTTGTGGGGATAGTTCAACGATTATTACTGTAACCTACCGAAAACCTATAATATTGCAGCCCTGGGTATATATTAGTAACCATGTAACAAATACAAATATACTCTTGAAAAATAATTGTCATATCTGTATTATAATTTCCAAACCTAATTAAATTAAGAGTATACATGACAAATCCTAATTAACGAAAATTAATGTACTCAATTAAACCCAATTAATAAATATTTATTTTAGTACCAAAAATACTTCTAATAAGTACATATAGATAATTTTCCTTCTAACCACCAAGTATCGCATCACTATAATATAGCTAGCTAATTAAATCTGGCCGATAGTCTGTAAACATACACCATCAACAAAAAAAAAAAAAAAAAAAGACGAAATTACAGTACTTTGCATTATTGCTATAATAAGAATAATGTGGGATGGAGATGACAATATAAAAGAGACAAAATTACAGTACCTTGCATTATTAATTAGAATAACATGGAGGCAGCTCTTTCATATCATAAGAAAATGAATGACAAGGGATTTATCTGTGATTCGAAAACATATACAACTTTGATAGATGAACTTCTAAAGGAAGGTAAATTGCTTTTAGCTGTAGAACCCGGTGGCACAAAACAGGCAAAATAATTAAATCCATCGGACAAGGATGCAAGGAAAATAGTAATAAGAACTCGGTCTGTGGCAGTCGCAAGGTTAAAAGGACAAAAGCTGTTCAAGGAGCTCAAATTTTAAGAAAAGCTTGCAGCACATATAGTGAAGGATGTGATTGGTTTTATTGCTACATCTGCTTGGCACATCGATATTTCTTGATTTTGGCCAGTGTGGTCATTGATCTCACTCTCTTGGCTTCAACAAGATAAGGACCTCATTAGTTTATGTATTCTGTAACTTTCTGTCACGCACATATCAAGCTTGTTAGAAGCTGCTTTTCGCTTCGAATACCAGGATGGAACAACAAAGTTTGCAGAATGCAGATATCATGGGAACTGAAACTGTTGAAGTAATAAGCATAAATGTGAATGAAATGGCTTCCTTCGGGGCAGGACTGGGGAATGGAATCTGTTAATACGATTGTTTCTTAAATGTGATCATCCAGGTTTCTAATGTTGTCTGTTTTCATTTTTTTCACTTCATGCTGCCTGCAGCAACTTCTACCTGATTTTTTCAAGTTGCTATTTATAGTCCCTGTGGCATCTAAGATGATTCAACACACAAACTCCAACATATAACCTAATATACTACCAAAAATCCCAGATAAACCTTATCGGATATGGAGAAGAATTCTGTATGTATTACAATAATATTTGGCTACCTGCTAAATTTTGGCATGATCTTATATCCAACATCAATGTAACTCTATTCAACTAAACTGGTTGGCTTAACTACCACAATTACCGCCCTCAAATCTAACTAAGCTCTTCGAACGCCCACCACTACTTCCCTAATCATAGGCATAAATAGCTTCTGCCAGCTAGTAAATGTCCAATAACCAAGCACCAATATGTATCTACCTTGAAATTCACCTAGTAAAAAAATCATCTCCACTTTTAGATCTATTCCATGCTGCAAGTCTAACTAAATACATCAGATTTTGCTTAAGATTGTCAAACAATAGATTAAGCTCATATATTATACATTCTCGAGATTTCCTAGCATTTAGAGGCAGAATTCAATCACGACTGACTCATCAAATGCCAAACTACAAAAGCCAACCACTTGCAATTTTAAATTCATGACTAAATTCAGAACAAAACTAGGATGCATCATAAATCAGGTGGCAATACACAATAAACTGAAGGAAATTACAAATAGAATTGAAAGTACCTGTTTAAGGACTGAAGCATTCTCAGAACACAAAATCTTTGGTTGACTTCACAACTAATTTACCATGGTGATTTGTAACACAACAAGTCTAATTGTGTAAACAAACAATCTTAAAAAGTCACCTTAAAATAAATTATTGCATGTTTGTTCTAAATACATAATGAAAATATCTTTGACTATTTCGTGTTCTACATCAAAATATAGTTTTGTCGTCAAACAAAATTAGAATATGATGTGAATAATTTGACCAAAATTTACAAATCAAAAGCAGTGAGACACGATTCTAAGAGTCCTATGTAAATTTTAAAAGGGCTTCTATGTAGAATTACCTTCGTTACAAGTCATGTATGACAATCTTATACTATCATCTTTTTAGAATTATGTGTATGCAATTGTAAAGGCCTCAACAAGATATCATCACAAATTCACCATAAAGCAGCCGACTAATGTCTAATCTTAATGCTACTTGTATAGCTATTCATGGCCAATTACTAAGATCTGTAACTAGTAAATGTCCAATAACCAAGCACCAATATGTATCTACCTTGAAATTCACCTAGTAAAAAAATCATCTCCACTTTTAGATCTATTCCATGCTGCAAGTCTAACTAAATACATCAGATTTGGTTGATCAGATAGAAAGCTGTACTCACAGCTTTTGCCCAAAATAACCTAGCTAACCCAACATTTGAAAGCATGCATGCACCTCGCTCTCTCCAACAGTGTTTGATTCATGCGTTCTGCAACTCCATTTTGTTGTGGCGTATTTCTAACAGTATGATGGCGAGCAATCCCTTCATTCTTGCAGAACTCATCGAACTCAGACGAACAGAACTCCAGACCATTATCAGTACGCAGCCTTTTGATCTTCCTTTCAACTTGATTTTCCACTAAAACCTTCCATTGCTTGAAGTTCTTGAAAGCCTCACTTTTATGCTTCATCATAATTACCCAAGTCATTCTTGAATAATCATAGATCATCCACACAAAATACTTGTGACCTCCAATAGATGCAACTCGAGAAGGTCCCCAACAGTCAGAATGGATATAATCAAGGGTACCTTTCGTTGTATGAACCGCCTTTGGGAACTTGTTTCAATGAAGCTTCCCAAACACACAATGTTCACAAAACTCTAGATCATGTACCTTGTGTCCACATAGAAGATCCCTCATTGACAGAATTTGCATCCCACTTTCACCGATGTGTCCAAGTCTCATATGCCATAACTTGGTCAACTCCTACTTGTGAATCTCAGATGATGCAACAGCAGCATAACCTGTCACACTAGAACCTTGAAGAATATATAAGGTACCATTTTTAATACCTCTCATAACCACCTTTGAACCTTTGTAGACACTCATCACTCCACCTTCACCTTGAAAACTGAAAACCCTTGCTATCAAGAAGACTGATATCAGATTCTTTATCATTAGTGGATCGGAACATGCCTAACTTCGTTCAAGGTACATAATGTACCATCATGAGTCCTCACCCTGATAGAGTATTCCAAATACTTTGCAGGCAACACTATTGGCCATAAAAACATTGCCCCCATCTATCTATACATAAGCTGAAAATACTCCCTGCATGGACTAATATGATACGACGCTCCAAAATCAAGAACCCACACATCCCTACAATGTGACTGGTTATTAACAACTAGGGCCAGATCTTCCTCAGAATTACCTTCAGTTTCTGCCAGAGCAGCATAACCTTCATTCTTGTGAACTTCCAGAAATAACATAATTGTTGAATGCGCCTTTTCCTCCAGAACTTCCATCTTAGCTGTGTCTGAATCCGTTGACTTCTTTGCCAACGATGCCCACAAACCCTATTGCTTTAGTAATGTCCGCATCTTGATTTGACTAACAGTCCTACAATAAGTTCCATATGTAAAATACGATAATTACTAAAAATTCCACAATAAGTTCCACATATAAAATCATCATAAACATATAATAACTAAAAGTTCTAACTTAAAAGCAATCCACCATAAAGTCAAACAACTTTAACTAGATTATCCTTCGCAACATCTCAGTCATCAAACATGTTATTATCATCCATAGGAATCTCTGGCCTATAGACATAATCACTTGAAAGTGCACAATGCTTCCTCAAAATACGAACTCTGCCGTCATCATCACGCAAAGAGACGAAAACATATTATATTACTAAAAACTATTATAATCATCAATATATTATATTATATTATATTATATTATATTATATTATATTATATTATATTATATTATATTATATTATATTATATATATTATA
The DNA here is from genome assembly GCF_026745355.1 of Beta vulgaris subsp. vulgaris. Taxonomy (NCBI): domain Eukaryota; kingdom Viridiplantae; phylum Streptophyta; class Magnoliopsida; order Caryophyllales; family Amaranthaceae; genus Beta; species Beta vulgaris. The sequence goes on from NC_079204.1 coordinate 31,140,219, forward strand.
TTATATTATATTATATTATATTATATTATATTATATTATATTATATTATATTATATTATATTATATTATATTATATTATATTATATTATATTATATTATATTATATTATATTATATTATATTATATTATATTATATTATATTATATATTATATTATATTATATTATATTATATTATATTATATATTATATTATATTTATTATATTATATTATATTATATTATATTATATTATATTATATTATATTATATTATATTATATGATATTATATGATATCATATTATATCATATGATATCATATGATATCATATGATATCATATGATATCATATTATATCTTATTATATCTTTTTATATCTTTTTATATCTTATTATATCTTTTTATATCTTATTATATTATATTATATTATATTATATTATATTATATTATATTATATTATATTATATTATATTATATTATATTATATTATATTATATTATATTATATTATATTATATTATATTAATTATATATTATATTATTATATTATATTATATTATATTATATTATATTATATATATTATATTATATTATATTATATTATATTATATTATATTATATTATATTATATTATATTATATTAATTATATTATTTATATATATATATTATATATATTATATTATATTATATTATATTATATTATATTATATTATATTATATTATATTATATTATATTATATTATATTATATTATATTATATTATATTATATATATTATATTATATTATATTATATTATATTATATTAATATATATATTATATTATATTATATTATATTATATTATATTATATTATATTATATTATATTATATCATATTATATCATATTATATCATATTATATTATGGGAGTTCGAAACTTTAACAATGATTAAAGCTTACTAGTTGGAGAATTATGAGTGCAACATTCATGGGCGGAGTGACAAAAGGTGGTGGTGTGGTGTACTCGTGTTGCGGTGCACTCATGTTGCGGTAGTGGTACACATAAAATGAGTGGTGCAGTGGTTGGAGGTGGTGATGCAGTGGTGACAGGGATCGGAAGAGAAATATGAGATGCTAGGTTGTGTTTTGGTGTATGGTGAAAAATGTGCGAATATTTACATTGCTAACAAGCCAAATGTACATGAATAAAAAGTTAAATGAATACATGTATAAAATTCATAAAAATACTGTAAACGTAAATTTTCTAAAAATTATGTAAAAGTCAAAAAAGAAAATTATTCGCATTTGGACTGAAAATCAAAATTTTTAAAAATGCGGTCCAAATATTTTTTTCGGTCTGGACCAAAAATCAAACATTCAAAAATCTTGGAACTAATTAGGGCCATAATATGTAGGTTCGCACTTAGACTCCAAAATATCATAAACGGGTCTGCAGACATGGCTACTCCACCACCTATTCCACTAAATTCCCTCTGGAGAGAGGGGTTGCCTCTTGCTTTGACCCCCATTCGGAGATCGCAATAGATGAGTTCCAGCTTGAAAACACGGCAATGACCGTAGAGATCTGCAACGTTGCTGTGGTTGACGGTGATCATGACTGGCCTCACCATCCACTGTCACGCATTGTCTACCAGGTCCTTGCGCAATGATCTTAAACACATTTTCAGGTGGGACACTCGGGCTTTCAACGAGATTTTTCGCAAGGCTTCCACGCCCGACCTCAGGATGCGGGTACCACTGATAAGGTGTATTTCAACCTCACCGATCATGTGAACAAGGGATATAGGGCTTTGGCCATGCAAGGTCCGCCACATGTGTTCATCAGCGGCTCTCCGAGTGCCAATTACACCCCGACCATCTCGGAGTTTCAGCTTGCTTTTCGATACGAGATATATGCTCCAGGTGGGATCGAGGTGAATTCTTCCCTCCCGGACTACGCTTTTCCTTCCCAACAGAAGCTCTCTTTTGTTCAGCACATCCATCCTTCTTACATCTTATCGGCCCAACTCTTCCTGCTACATCGAGGACAGTGAGTAAATCTAAACTGTATTATTTTAGTTTTATCTCTATAATATAAAGGAATTCATGTGGCACATGGTGTAGTGATGCGGTGGTGACAGAAATCGGAAGAGAAATAGAAGATGCTAGGTTGTGTTTTGGTCTATGGTGAAAAATGTGCGAATATTTACATTGCTAACAAGTCAAATATACATGAATTACAAGTTAAATGAATACATGTATAAAATGCATCAAAATACTGTAAACTTAAATTTTGTATAGAAATTATTTAAAAGTCAAAAAAGAAAATTATTCGCATTTGGACTGAAAATCAAAAATTTTAAAAAATGCGGACCAAAATTTTTTTCCGGTCTAAACCAAAAATCAAACATTCAAAAAACTTGAAACTAATTAGGGCCATAATATGTAGGTTCGCATTTAGACTCCAAAATATCATAAACGTGCCTGCAGACATGGATGCTCAACCACCTATTCCACTAAATTCCCCTTGGAGATGGGTTACGTCTTGCTTTAACCTCCATTCGGAGATCGCAATTGATGAGGTCCAGCTTGAATACATGGCAATGACCGTAGCGATCTGCAACGTTGCTGTGGTTGACGCTGATCATGACTGGCCTCACCATCCACTGCCTCGCATTGTCTACGAGCACCTTGCGCAATGATTTTAAACACATTTTTAGGAGGGACACCGGTGATTTCAACGAGTTTTTTGAAAGCCTTCCACACCCAACTTGAGGATGCGGGTACCACTGCTCAGGTTTATTTCAACCTCAACGATCATGTGAACATGGGTGTTAGGCCTTTGGCCATGCAGGGTCCCCCGCATGTGTTCATCAGCTGCTATTCGAGTGTCGATTACACCCCGATCGTCTCGGAGTTTCAGCTTGCTTTTCGATACGAGATATATGCTCCAGGTGGGATCGAGGTGAATTCTTCCCTCCCGGACTACGTTTTTCCTTCCCAACAGAAGCTCTCTTTTGTTCAGCACATCCATCCTTCTTACATCTTATCGGCCCAACTCTTCCTGCTACATCCAGGACAGTGAGTAAATCTAAATTGTGTTATTTTAGTTTTATCTCTATAATATAATGGAATTCATGTCGCACCATGGTGTCGTGATGCGGTGGTGACAGAGATCAGAAGAAAACTAGAAGATGCTAGGTTGTGTTTTGGTGTATGGTGAAAAATGTGCGAATATTTACATTGCTAACAAGTCAAATATAAATGAATAACAAGATAAATGAACACATGTATAAAATGCATAAAAATACTGTAAACTTAAATTTTATATAGAAATTATTTAATAGTTAGAAAAGAAAATTATTCGCATTTTGATTGAAAATCAAAAATTTCAAAAAATGCGGACCAAATTTTTTTTCGGTCTAAACAAAAAATCAAACATTTAAAAAACTTGGAACTAATTAGGCTATAATATGTAGGTTCGCCTTTAGACTCCAAAATATCATAAACGTGCCTGCAGACATGGATGATGCACCACCTATTCCACTAAATTCCCCTGGAATGGGGTTGCCTCTTGGCTCTTGCTTTAACCCCCATTCGGAGATCGCAATTGATGAGGTCCATCTTGAATACATGGCAATGACTGTAGAGATCTACAACGTTGCTGTGGTTGACGCTGATCATGACTGGCCTCACTATTCACTGTCCCGCATTGTCTACCAGGTCCTTGCGCAATGATTTTTAACACATTTTCAGGTGGGACACCGGTGATTTCAACGAGATTTTTTTGAAAGGCTTCCACGCCCGACCTGAGGATGCGGGTACCACTGCTCAGGTGTATTTCAACCTCAACGATGATGTGAACAAGGGCGCTTGGCCTTTGGCCATGCAGGTTCCCCCGCATGTGTTCATCAGCTGCTATTCGAGTGCCGATTACACCCCGATCGTCTCGGAGTTTCAGCTTGCTTTTCGATACGAGATTATGCTCCATGTGAGATCGAGGTGAATTCCTCCCACCCGGACTACGCTTTTCCTTACCAACACGAGGTCTCTTTAGTTTAGCACATCTATCCTTCTTAATCTTGTTAGCCCAGCTGTTCTTGCTACACCCAGGACAGTGAGTAAATCTAAACTGTATTATTTTAGTTTTATCTATATAATATAAAGGAATTCATGTCGCACATGGTGTCGTGATGCAGTGGTGACACAGATCGGAAAAAAGTAGAAGATGCTAGGTTGTGTTTTGGTGTATAGTGAAAAATGTGCGGATATTTACATAGCTAACAAGTTAAATGTACCTGCTACACCCAGGATAGTGAATAAATCTAAACTGTGTTATTTTAGTTTTATCTATATAAATAAAGGAATCCATGTGGCACATGGTGTCGTGATGCGGTGGTGACAGAGATCGGAAAAAAAAGTAGAAGATGCTAGGTTGTGTTTTGGTGTATAGTGAAAAATGTGCGGATATGTACATTGCTAAGAAGTCAAATGTACCTAAATAACAAGTTAAATGAATACATGTATAAAATGCATAATAATATTGTAAACTTATATTTTCTATAAAAATTATGTATAAGTCAAAAAATAAATTTATTCGCATTTGGATTGAAAATTAAAATTTCAAAAAATGCGGACCCCATATTTTTTTCGGTGTGGACCAAAAATCAAACATTCGAAAAACTTGGACTTAAATAGGGTGTAAGTTCGGCCTTAGGCTCCAAAATATCATAAACGGGCCTGCAGACATGGCTGCTGCACCACCTATTCCACTAAATTCCCCGAAGAGGGGCTGCCTCTTTCTTCGACCTCTATTCAGAGATCGCAATTGATAAGCTCCAACTTTAATACATGGCAATGACCATCGAGATCTACTACGTTGTTTTTGACGCTGATTATTATAAGCCTAACTCTCCACTGCCCTGCATTGTCTACGAGGACTTTGTGCAATGATTTTAAACACATTTTCAAGTGGGACACCTGGGTTTTCAACGAGATTTTTTGCAAGGCTTCCATTCCCGACTTCAGGATGCGAGTACTACTCAACAACTGTATTTCAACCTGACCGATCATGTGAACAGGGTCACTAGGCCTTTGGCCATGCAGGGTCTCTCGCATGTGTTCATCAATTGCTCTTCGAGTGTCGATTACACTGCGACCGTCTCGAAGTTTCAGCTTGCTTATCGGTACGAGATATATACTCCAGGTGGATCTAGGTAAAGTCCTCCCTCCAAGACTACGTTTTCCTTCCCAGCACGAGTTCTATTTTGTTCATCACATCCATCCTTCGTACATCTTGTGGGCCCAGCTCTTCCTGCTACATCTAGGACAGTGAGTAAATCTAAATTGTGTTATTTTAGTTTTATCTCTATAATATAATGGAATTCATGTCGCACCATGGTGTCGTGATGCGGTGGTGACAGAGATCAGAAGAAACTAGAAGATGCTAGGTTGTGTTTTGGTGTATGGTGAAAAATGTGCGAATATTTACATTGCTAACAAGTCAAATATAAATGAATTACAAGATAAATGAACACATGTATAAAATGCATAAAAATACTGTAAACTTAAATTTTATATAGAAATTATTTAATAGTCAGAAAAGAAAATTATTCGCATTTTGATTGAAAATCAAAAATTTCAAAAAATGCGGACCAAATTTTTTTTGGGTCTAAACCAAAAATCAAACATTTAAAAAACTTGGAACTAATTAGGGCTATAATATGTAGGTTCGCCTTTAGACTCCAAAATATCATAAACGTGCCTGCAGACATGGATGATGCACCACCTATTCCACTAAATTCCCCTGGAATGGGGTTGCCTCTTGGCTCTTGCTTTAACCCCCATTCGGAGATCGCAATTGATGAGGTCCATCTTGAATACATGGCAATGACTGTAGAGATCTACAACGTTGTTGTGGTTGACGCTGATCATGACTGGCCTCACGATTCACTGTCCCGCATTGTCTACCAGGTCCTTGCGCAATGATTTTAAACACATTTTCAGGTGGGACACGGGTGATTTCAACGAGATTTTTTTGAAAGGCTTCCACGCCCGACCTGAGGATGCGGGTACCACTGCTCAGGTGTATTTCAACCTCAACGATGATGTGAACAAGGCGCTTGGCCTTTGGCCATGCAGGTTCCCTGCATGTGTTCATCAGCTGCTCTTGGATTGCCGATTACACCCCGATCGTCTCGGAGTTTCAGCTTGCTTTTCGATACGAGATTATGCTCCATGTGAGATCGAGGTGAATTCCTCCCACCCGGACTACGCTTTTCCTTACCAACACGAGGTCTCTTTAGTTCAGCACATCTATCCTTCTTAATCTTGTTAGCCCAGCTCTTCCTGCTACACCCAGGACAGTGAGTAAATCTAAACTGTATTATTTTAGTTTTATCTATATAATATAAAGGAATTCATGTCGCACAAGGTGTCGTGATGCAGTGGTGACACAGATCGGGAAAAAAGTAGAAGATGCTAGGTTGTGTTTTGGTGTATAGTGAAAAATGTGCGGATATTTACATAGCTAACAAGTTAAATGTACCTGCTACACCCAGGACAGTGAATAAATCTAAACTGTGTTATTTTAGTTTTATCTATATAATATAAAGGAATCCATGTGGCACATGGTGTCGTGATGCGGTGGTGACAGAGATCGGAAAAAAAAGTAGAAGATGCTAGGTTGTGTTTTGGTGTATAGTGAAAAATGTGCGGATATGTACATTGCTAAGAAGTCAAATGTACCTAAATAACAAGTTAAATGAATACATGTATAAAATGCATAATAATATTGTAAACTTATATTTTCTATAAAAATTATGTATAAGTCAAAAAATAAATTTATTCGCATTTGGATTGAAAATTAAAATTTCAAAAAATGCGGTCCCCATATTTTTTTCGGTGTGGACCAAAAATCAAACATTCGAAAAACTTGGACTTAAATAGGGTGTAAGTTCGGCCTTAGGCTCCAAAATATCATAAACGGGCCTGCAGACATGGCTGCTGCACCACCTATTCCACTAAATTCCCCGAAGAGGGGCTGCCTCTTTCTTCGACCTCTATTCAGAGATCGCAATTGATAAGCTCCAACTTTAATACATGGCAATGACCATCGAGATCTACTACGTTGTTTTTGACGCTGATTATTATAAGCCTAACTCTCCACTGCCCTGCATTGTCTACGAGGACTTTGTGCAATGATTTTAAACACATTTTCAAGTGGGACACCTGGGTTTTCAACGAGATTTTTTTGCAAGGCTTCCATTCCCGACTTCAGGATGCGAGTACTACTCAACAACTGTATTTCAACCTGACCGATCATGTGAACAGGGTCACTAGGCCTTTGGCCATGCAGGGTCTCTCGCATGTGTTCATCAATTGCTCTTCGAGTGTCGATTACACTGCGACCGTCTCGAAGTTTCAGCTTGCTTATCGGTACGAGATATATACTCCAGGTGGGATCTAGGTAAAGTCCTCCCTCCAAGACTACGTTTTTCCTTCCCAGCACGAGTTCTATTTTGTTCATCACATCCATCCTTCGTACATCTTGTGGGCCCAGCTCTTCCTGCTACATCCAGGACAGTGAGTAAATCTAAATTGTGTTATTTTAGTTTTATCTCTATAATATAATGGAATTCATGTCGCACCATGGTGTCGTGATGCGGTGGTGACAGAGATCAGAAGAAAACTAGAAGATGCTAGGTTGTGTTTTGGTGTATGGTGAAAAATGTGCGAATATTTACATTGCTAACAAGTCAAATATAAATGAATTACAAGATAAATGAACACATGTATAAAATGCATAAAAATACTGTAAACTTAAATTTTATATAGAAATTATTTAATAGTCAGAAAGAAAAATTATTCGCATTTGATTGAAAATCAAAAATTTCAAAAAATGCGGACCAAATTTTTTTTGGGTCTAAACCAAAAATCAAACATTTAAAAAACTTGGAACTAATTAGGGCTATAATATGTAGGTTCGCCTTTAGACTCCAAAATATCATAAACGTGCCTGCAGACATGGATGATGCACCACCTATTCCACTAAATTCCCTGGAATGGGGTTGCCTCTTGGCTCTTGCTTTAACCCCCATTCGGAGATCGCAATTGATGAGGTCCATCTTGAATACATGGCAATGACTGTAGAGATCTACAACGTTGTTGTGGTTGACGCTGATCATGACTGGCCTCACGATTCACTGTCCCGCATTGTCTACCAGGTCCTTGCGCAATGATTTTAAACACATTTTCAGGTGGGACACGGGTGATTTCAACGAGATTTTTTTGAAAGGCTTACGCCCGACCTGAGGATGCGGGTACCACTGCTCAGGTGTATTTCAACCTCAACGATGATGTGAACAAGGGCGCTTGGCCTTTGGCCATGCAGGTTCCCCTGCATGTGTTCATCAGCTGCTCTTGGATTGCCGATTACACCCCGATCGTCTCGGAGTTTCAGCTTGCTTTTCGATACGAGATTATGCTCCATGTGAGATCGAGGTGAATTCCTCCCACCCGGACTACGCTTTTCCTTACCAACACGAGGTCTCTTTAGTTAGCACATCTATCCTTCTTAATCTTGTTAGCCCAGCTCTTCCTGCTACACCACAGGACAGTGAGTAAATCTAAACTGTATTATTTTAGTTTTATCTATATAATATAAAGGAATTCATGTCGCACAGGTGTCGTGATGCAGTGGTGACACAGATCGGGAAAAAAGTAGAAGATGCTAGGTTGTGTTTTGGTGTATAGTGAAAAATGTGCGGATATTTACATAGCTAACAAGTTAAATGTACCTGCTACACCCAGGACAGTGAATAAATCTAAACTGTGTTATTTTAGTTTTATCTATATAATATAAAGGAATCCATGTGGCACATGGTGTCGTGATGCGGTGGTGACAGAGATCGGAAAAAAAAGTAGAAGATGCTAGGTTGTGTTTTGGTGTATAGTGAAAAATGTGCGGATATGTACATTGCTAAGAAGTCAAATGTACCTAAATAACAAGTTAAATGAATACATGTATAAAATGCATAATAATATTGTAAACTTATATTTTCTATAAAATTATGTATAAAAAAATAAATTTATTCGCATTTGGATTGAAAATTAAAATTTCAAAAAATGCGGTCCCCATATTTTTTTCGGTGTGGACCAAAAATCAAACATTCGAAAAACTTGGACTTAAATAGGGTGTAAGTTCGGCCTTAGGCTCCAAAATATCATAAACGGGCCTGCAGACATGGCTGCTGCACCACCTATTCCACTAAATTCCCCGAAGAGGGGCTGCCTCTTTCTTCGACCTCTATTCAGAGATCGCAATTGATAAGCTCCAACTTTAATACATGGCAATGACCATCGAGATCTACTACGTTGTTTTTGACGCTGATTATTATAAGCCTAACTCTCCACTGCCCTGCATTGTCTACGAGGACTTTGTGCAATGATTTTAAACACATTTTCAAGTGGGACACCTGGGTTTTCAACGAGATTTTTTTGCAAGGCTTCCATTCCCGACTTCAGGATGCGAGTACTACTCAACAACTGTATTTCAACCTGACCGATCATGTGAACAGGGTCACTAGGCCTTTGGCCATGCAGGGTCTCTCGCATGTGTTCATCAATTGCTCTTCGAGTGTCGATTACACTGCGACCGTCTCGAAGTTTCAGCTTGCTTATCGGTACGAGATATATACTCCAGGTGGGATCTAGGTAAAGTCCTCCCTCCAAGACTACGTTTTTCCTTCCCAGCACGAGTTCTATTTTGTTCATCACATCCATCCTTCGTACATCTTGTGGGCCCAGCTCTTCCTGCTACATCCAGGACAGTGAGTAAATCTAAATTGTGTTATTTTAGTTTTATCTCTATAATATAATGGAATTCATGTCGCACCATGGTGTCGTGATGCGGTGGTGACAGAGATCAGAAGAAAACTAGAAGATGCTAGGTTGTGTTTTGGTGTATGGTGAAAAATGTGCGAATATTTACATTGCTAACAAGTCAAATATAAATGAATTACAAGATAAATGAACACATGTATAAATGCATAAATACTGTAAACTTAAATTTTATATAGAAATTATTTAATAGTCAGAAAAGAAAATTATTCGCATTTTGATTGAAAATCAAAAATTTCAAAAAATGCGGACCAAATTTTTTTTCGGTCTAAACCAAAAATCAAACATTTAAAAAACTTGGAACTAATTAGGGCTATAATATGTAGGTTCGCCTTTAGACTCCAAAATATCATAAACGTGCCTGCAGACATGGATGATGCACCACCTATTCCACTAAATTCCCCTGGAATGGGGTTGCCTCTTGGCTCTTGCTTTAACCCCCATTCGGAGATCGCAATTGATGAGGTCCATATTGAATACATGGCAATGACTGTAGAGATCTACAACGTTGTTGTGGTTGACGCTGATTATGACTGGCCTCACTATTCACTGTCCCGCATTGTCTACCAGGTCCTTGCGCAATGATTTTAAAACATTTTCAGGTGGGACACCGGTGATTTCAACGAGATTTTTTTGAAAGGCTTCCACGCCCGACCTGAGGATGCGGGTACCACTGCTCAGGTGTATTTCAACCTCAACGATGATGTGAACAAGGGCGCTTGGCCTTTGGCCATGCAGGTTCCCCGCATGTGTTCATCAGCTGCTCTTCGGTGCCGATTACACCCCGATCGTCTCGGAGTTTCAGCTTGCTTTTCGATACGAGATTATGCTCATGTATCGAGGTGAATTCCTGCCACCCGGACTACGCTTTTCCTTACCAACACGAGGTCTCTTTAGTTCAGGACATCTATCCTTCTTAATCTTGTTAGCCCAGCTCTTCCTTCTACACCCAGGACAGTGAGTAAATCTAAACTGTATTATTTTAGTTTTATCTATATAATATAAAGGAATTCATGTCGCACATGGTGTCGTGATGCAGTGGTGACACAGATCGGAAAAAAAGTAGAAGATGCTAGGTTGTGTTTTGGTGTATAGTGAAAAATGTGCGGATATTTACATAGCTAACAAGTTAAATGTACCTAAATAACAAGTTAAAAAAATACATGTATAAAATGCATAAAAATATTGTAAACTTATATTCTCTATAAAAAATTATGTAAAAGTGAAATTAGAAAATTAGTCGCATTTAGATTGAAAATTAAAATTTCAAAAAATACGGACCCCATTTTTTTTCGGTCTGGACCAAAAAACAAACATTCAAAAAACATGGACCTAATTAGGGCCATAATATGCAAGTTCGGCCTTAGGCTCCAAAATATCATAAACGGGCCTGCAGACATGGCTGCTGCGCCACCTATTCCATTAAATTTCACCGGAGAGGGGCTGCCTCTTTCTTTGACCTCTATCCAGAGATCGCAATTGATAAGCTTTAGCTTGAATACATGGCAATGACCGTCGAGATCTACAACGTTGTTTTTATTCTGATTATTATAGGTCTCACTCTCCACTACCCCGCATTGTCTACGAGCACCTTGCGCAATGATTTTAAACACATTTTCAGGTGGGACACCTGGGTTTTCGACGAGATTTTTTCGCAAGGCTTCCATGCCCGACTTCAGGATGCGAGTACTACTCAACTGCTGTATTTCAGCCTAACCGATAATGTGACACAGGGGCACTAGGCCTTTGACCATGCAGGGTCTGTCGCATGTGTTCATCAATTGCTCTTCGAGTGTCGATTACACTGCGACCGTCTCGAAGTTTCAGCTTGCTTATCGGTACGAGATATATGCTCCAGGTGGGATCGAGGTAAAGTCCTCCCTCCAAGACTATGTTTTCCTTCCCAGCACGAGGTCTATTTTATTCATCACATCCATCCTTTGTAGATCTTGTCGGCCCAGCTCTTCCTGCTATATCTAGGACAGTGAGTAAATCAAAATTGTGTTATTTTAGTTTTATCTCTATAATATAACGGAATTCATGTGGCACCATGGTGTCGTGATGCGGTGGTGCCAGAGATCGGAACAAAACTAGAAGATGCTAGGTTGTGTTTTGGTCTATGGTGAAAAATGTGCTAATATATACATTGCTAACAAGTCAAATATACATGAATTACAAGATAAATGAATACATGTATAAAATGCATAAAAATACTGTAAACTTAAATTTTGTATTGAAATTATTTAAAAGTCAGAAAAGAAAATTTTCGCATTTGGACTGAAAATCAAAAATTTCAAAAAATGCGGACCAAATTTTTTTTCGGTCTAAACCAAAAATCAAACATTTAAAAACTTGGAACTAATTAGGGCTATAATATGTAGGTTCGCCTTTAGACTCCAAGATATCATAAACGTGCCTGCAGACATGGATGCTGCACCACCTATTCCACTAAATTCCCCCGGGACAGGGGTTGCCTCTTCGCTCTTGCTTTAACCCCCATTCGGATATCGCAATTGATGAGGTCTAGCTTGAATACATGGCAATGACCGTAGAGATCTACAACGTTGCTGTGGTTGACGCTGATCATTACTGGCCTCACCATTCACTGTCCCGCATTGTCTGCCAGGTCCTTGCGCAATGATTTTAAACACATTTTCAGGTGGAACACCGGTGATTTCAACGAGATTTTTTTGAAAGGCTTCCACGCCCGACCTGAGGATGCGGGTACCACTGCTTAGGTCTATTTCAACCTCAACGATCAAGTGAACAGGGGCGCTTGGCCTTTGGCCATGCAGGTTCCCCCGCATGTGTTCATCAGCTGCTTTTCGAGTGCCGATTACACCCCAATCGTCTCGGAGTTTCAGCTTGCTTTTCGATACGAGATATATGTTCCATGTGAGATCGAGGTGAATTCCTCCCACCCGGACTACGCTTTTCCTTCCCAGCACGAGGTCTCTATAGTTCAGCACATCCATCCTTCTTAATCTTGTCAGCCCATCTCTTCCTGCTACACCCAAGACAGTGAGTAAATCTAAACTGTATTATTTTAGTTTTATCTATATAATATAAAGGAATTCATGTGGCACACGGTGTTGTGGTGCGGTGGTGTCAGAGATCGGAAAAGAAGTAGAAGATGCTAGGTTGTGTTTTGGTGTATAGTGAAAAATGTGCGGATATTTACATTGCTAACAAGTCAAATGTACCTAAATAACAAGTTAAATGAATACATGTATAAAATGCATAAAAATATTGTAAACTTATATTCTCAAAAAATTATGTAAAAGTCAAAAAGAAAATTATTCGCATTTAGATTGAAAATTAAAATTACAAAAAATACGGACCCCATTTTTTTCGGTCTGGACCAAAAAACAAACATTCAAAAAACATGGACCTAATTAGGGCCCTAATATGTAACTTCGGCCTTAGGCTCCAAAATATCATAAACGGGCCTGCAGACATGGCTGCTGCACCACCTATTGCATTAAATTTCCCCGGAGAGGGGCTGCCTCTTTCTTTGACCTCTATTCAGAGATCGCAATTGATAAGCTCTAGCTTGAATACATGGCAATGACCGTCGAGATCTACAACGTTGTTTTTGATGTTGATTATTATAGGTCTCATTCTCCACTACCCCGCATTGTCTACGAGCACCTTGCGCAATGATTTTAAACAAAATTTCAGGTGAGACACCTGGGTTTTCGACGAGATTTTTTTGCAAGGCTTCCATGCCCGACTTCAGGATGCGAGTACTACTCAACAGCTGTATTTCAGCCTAACCGATCATGTGAACAGGGGAACTAGGCCTTTGACCATGCAGGGTCTCTCGGATGTGTTCATCAATTGCTCTTCGAGTGTCGATTACACTGCGACCGTCTCGAAGTTTCAGCTTGCTTATCGGTACGAGATATATGCTCCAGGTGGGATCGAGGTAAAATCCTCCCTCCAAGACTACGTTTTTCCTTCCCAGTACGAGGTCTATTTTGTTCATCAAATCCATCCTTCGTAGATCTTGTCGGCCCAGCTCTTCCTGCTATATCTAGGAAAGTGAGTAAATCAAAATTGTGTTATTTTAGTTTTATCTCTATAATATAAAGGAATTCATGTGGCACCATGGTGTCGTGATGTGGTGGTGCCAGAGATCAGAACAAAACTAGAAGATGCTAGGTTGTGTTTTGGTCTATGGTGAAAAATGTGCTAATATATACATTGCTAACAAGTCAAATATACATCAATTACAAGATAAATGAATACATGTATAAAATGCATAAAAATACTGTAAACTTAAATTTTGTATTGAAATTATTTAAAAGTCAGAAAAGAAAATTATTCGCATTTGGACTGAAAATCAAAAATTTCAAAAAATGCGGACCAAAATTTTGTTGGGTCTAAACCAAAAATCAAACATTCAAAAAACTTGGATATAATTAGGGCTATAATATGTAGGTTCACCTTTAGACTCCAAGATATCATAAACGTGCCTGCAGACATGGATGCTGCACCACCTATTCCACTAAATTTCCCTGGACAGGGGTTGCCTCTTGGCTCTTGCTTTAACCCCCATTCGGAGATCGCAATTGATGACGTCCAACTTGAATACATGGCAATGACCGTAGAGATCTGCAACGTTGTTGTGGTTGACGCTGATCATTACTGGCGTCACCATTCACTGTCCCGCATTGTCTGCTAGGTCCTTGCGCAATGATTTTAAACACATTTTCACGTGGGACACTGGTGATTTCAACGAGATTTTCTTGAAAGGCTTCCACGCCCGACCTGAGGATGCGGGTACCGCTGCTTAGGTCTATTTCAACCTCAACGATCATGTGAACAGGGGTGCTTGGCCTTTGGCCATGTAGGTTCCCCCGCATGTGTTCATCAGCTGCTTTTCGAGTGCCGATTACACCCTGATCGTCTCGGAGTTTCAACTTGCTTTTCGATATGAGATATATGTTCCATGTTAGATCGAGGTGGATTCCTCCCACCCGGACTACACTTTTCCTTCCCAGCACGAGGTCTCTTTAGTTCAGCACATCCATCCTTCTTAATCTTGTCAGCCCAGCTCTTCCTGCTACACCCTGGACAGTGAGTAAATCTAAACTGTATTATTTTAGTTTTATCTATATAATATAAAGGAATTCATGTGGCACATGGTGTCGTGATGCGGTGGTGACAGAGATCGGAAAAGAAGTAGAAGATGCAAGGTTGTGTTTTGGTGTATAGTGAAAAATGTGCGGATATTTACATTGCTAACAAGTCAAATGTACCTAAATAACAAGTTAAATGAATACTTGTATAAAATGCATAAAAATATTGTAAACTTATATTCTCTATAAAATATTATGTAAAAGTCAAAAAAGAAAATTATTCGCATTTAGATTGAAAATTAAAATTTCAAAAAATACGGACCCCATTTTTTTTTTGTCTGGACTAAAAAACAAACATTCGAAAATCATGGACCTAATTAGGGCCATAATATTTAAGTTCGGCCTTAGGTTCCAAAATATCATAAACGGGCCTGCAGACATGGCTGCTGCACCACCTATTCCATTAATTTTCCCCGGAGAGGGGCTGCCTCTTTCTTTCACCTCTATTCAGAGATCGCAATTGATAAGCTCTAGCTTGAATACATGGCAATGACCGTCGAGATCTACAACATTGTTTTTGATGCTGATTATTATAGGCCTCACTCTCCACTACCCCGCATTGTCTACGAGCACCTTGCGCAATGATTTTAAACACATTTTCAGGTGGGACACCTGGGTTTTCGACGAGATTTTTTTGCAAGGCTTCCATGCCCGACTTCAGGATGCGAGTACTACTCAACAGCTGTATTTCAGCCTAACCGATCATGTGAACAGGGGCACTAGGCCTTTGACCATGCAGGGTCTCTCGCATGTGTTCATCAATTGCTCTTCGAGTGTCGATTACACTGCGACCATCTCGAAGTTTCAGCTTGCTTATCGGTACGAGATATATGCTCCAGGTGGGATCGAGGTAAAGTCCTCCCTCCAAGACTACGGTTTTCCTTCCCTGCACGAGGTCTATTTTGTTCATCACATCCATCCTTCGTAGATCTTGTCGGCCCAGCTCTTCCTGCTACATCTAGGACAGTGAGTAAATCAAAATTGTGTTATTTTAGTTTTATCTCTATAATATAAAGGAATTCATGCGGCACCATGGTGTCGTGATGCGGTGGTGCCAGAGATCAGAACAAAACTAGAAGATGCTAGGTTGTGTTTTGGTCTATGGTGAAAAATGTGTTAATATATACATTGCTAACAAGTCAAATATACATGAATTACAAGATAAATGAATACATGTATAAAATGCATAAAAATACTTTAAACTTAAATTTTGTATTGAAATTATTTAAAAGTCAGAAAAGAAAATTATTCGCATTTGGACTGAAAATCAAAAATTTCAAAAAATGCGGACCAAAATATTTTTCGATCTAAACCAAAAATCAAATATTCAAAAAACTTGGAACTACTTAGGGCTATAATATGTAGGTTCGCCTTTAGACTCCAAGATATCATAAACGTGCCTACAGACATGGATGCTGCACCACCTATTCCACTAAATTCTGCCTGGACAGGGGTTGGCTCTTGGCTCTTGCTTTAACCCCCATTCGGAGATCGCAATTGATGAGGTCCAGCTTGAATACATGGCAATGATCGTAGAGATCTACAACGTTGCTGTGGTTGACGCTGATCATTACTGGCCTCACTATTCACTGTCCCGCATTGTCTGCCAGGTCCTTGCGCAATGATTTTAAACACATTTTCAGGTGGGACACCGGTGTTTTCAACGAGATTTTTTTGAAAGGCTTCCACGGCCGACCTGAGGATGCGGGTACCACTGCTTAGGTCTATTTCAACCTCAACGATCATGTGAACAGGGGCGATTGGCCTTTGGCCATGCAGGTTCCCCCGCATGTTTTCATCAGCTGCTCTTCGAGTGCCGATTACACCCCGATCGTCTCAGAGTTTCAGCTTGCTTTTCGATACGAGATATATGTTCCATGTGAGATCGAGGTTAATTCCTCCCACCCGGACTACGCTTTTCCTTCCCAGCACGAGGTCTCTTTAGTTCAGCACATCCATCCTTCTTAATCTTGTCAGCCCAGCTCTTCCTGCTACACCCAGGACAATGAGTAAATCTAAACTGTATTATCTATATAATATAAAGGAATTCATGTGGCATATGGTGTCGTGATGCGGTGGTGACAGAGATCGGAAAAGAAGTAGAAGATGCTAGGTTGTGTTTTATTGTATAGTGAAAAATGTGCGAATATTTACATTGCTAACAAGTCAAATGTACCTAAATGACAAGTTAAATAAATACATGTATAAAATGCATAAAAATATTGTAAACTTATATTCTCTAAAAGAAATTATGTAAAAGTCAAAAAAGAAAATTATTCGCATTTAGATTGAAAATTAAAATTTCAAAAAATACGGACCCTATTTTTTTTCGGTCTGGACCAAAAAACAAACATTCAAAAAACATGGACCTAGTTAGGGCTATAATATGTAAGTTCGGCCTTAGGCTCCAAAATATCATAAACGGGCCTGCAGACATGGCTGCTGCACCACCTATTCCATTAAATTTCCCCGGAGAGGGGCTGCCTCTTTCTTTGACCTCTATTCAGAGATCGCAATTGATGAGCTCCAGCTTCAATACATGGCAATGACCGTCAAGATCTACAACGTTGTTTTTTTTTTATGCTGGTTATTATAGGCCTCACTCTCCATTTCCCCGCATTGTCTACGAGCACCTTTCGCAATGATTTTAAACACGTTTTCAGGTGGGATACCTGGGTTTTCGACGAGATTTTTTTTGCAAGGCTTCCATGCCCGACTTTAGGATGCGAGTACTACTCAACAGCTGTATTTCAGCCTAACCGATCATGTGAACAGGGGCACTCGGCCTTTGACCATGCAGGGTCCCTCGCATGTGTTCATCAATTGCTCTTCGAGTGTCGATTACACTGCGACCGTCTCGAAGTTTCAGCTTGCTTATCGATACGAGATATATGCTCCAGGCGGGATCGAGGTAAAGTCCTCCCTCCAAGACTACGTTTTTCCTTCCCAGCACGAGGTCTATTTTGTTCATCACATCCATCATTCGTACATTTTGTCGGCCCAGCTCTTCCTGCTACATCTAGGACAGTGAGTAAATCTAAATTGTGTTATTTTAGTTGTATCTCTATAATATAAAGAAATTCATGTCGCACCATGGTGTCGCGATGCGG
This sequence comes from Beta vulgaris subsp. vulgaris, assembly GCF_026745355.1. Taxonomy (NCBI): domain Eukaryota; kingdom Viridiplantae; phylum Streptophyta; class Magnoliopsida; order Caryophyllales; family Amaranthaceae; genus Beta; species Beta vulgaris. The sequence goes on from NC_079204.1 coordinate 31,158,329, forward strand.
TGGTGACAGTGATCAGAAGAAAATTAGAAGATGCTAGGTTGTGTTTTGTGATGGTGAAAAAGTGCGAATATTTACATTGCTAACAAGTCAAATATACATGAATTACAAGATAAATGAATACATGTATAAAATGCATCAAAATACTGTAAACTTAAATTTTGTAAAGAAATTATTTAAAAGTCAGAAAAGAAAATTATTCGCATTTGGACTGAAAATCAAAAATTTCAAAAAATGCGGACAAATTTTTTTTTCGGTCTTAGCCAAAAATCAAACATTCATAAAACTTGAAAATAATTAGGGCTATAATATGTATGTTCGCCTTTAGACTCCGAAATATCATAAATGTGCCTGCAGACATGGATGCTGCACCACCTATTCCACTAAATTCCCCTGGACAGGGGTTGCCTCTTGGCTCTTGCTTTAACCCCCATTCGGAGATCGCAATTGATGACGTCCAACTTGAATACATGGCAATGACCGTAGAGATCTGCAACGTTGCTGTGGTTGATGCTGATCATGACTGGCGTCACGATTCACTGTGTAACATTATCTGCCAGGTCCTTGCGCAATGAGTTTAAACACATTTTCAGGTGGGACACCGGTGATTTCAACGAGATTTTTTTGAAAGGCTTCCACGCCCGACTTGAGGATGGGGGTACCACTGCTCAGGTGTATTTCAACCTCAACGATCATGTGAACAGGGGCGCTTGGCCTTTGGCCATGTAGGTTCCCCCGCATGTGTTCATCAGCTGCTATTCGAGTGCCGATTACACCCCAATCGTCTCGGAGTTTCAGCTTGCTTTTCGATACGAGATATATGCTCCATGTGAGATCGAGGTGAATTCCTCCCACCCGGACTACGCTTTTCCTTCCCAACACGAGGTCTCTTTTGTTCAGCACATCCATCCTTCTCAATCTTGTCAGCCCAGCTCTTCCTGCTACACCCAGGACAGTGAGTAAATCTAAACTGTATTATTTTAGTTTTATCTATATAATAAAATAAAGGAATTCATGTGGCACATGGTTTCGTGATGCGATGGTGACAGAGATCGGAAAAGAAGTAGAAGATGCTAGGTTGTGTTTTGGTATATAGTGAAGAATGTGCGGATATTTACATTGCTAACAAGTCAAATGTACCTTAATAACATGTTAAATGAATACATGTATAAAATGCATAAAAATATTGTAAACTTATATTCTCTATAAAAAAATATGTAAAAGTCAAAAAAGAAAATTATTCGCATTTAGATTGAAAATTAAAATTTCAAAAAATACGGACTCCATTTTTTTTCCGGTCTGGATCAAAAAACAAACATTCAAGAAAACATGGACCTAATTAGGGCCATAATATGTAAGATCGGCCTTAGGCTCCAAAATATCATAAACGGGCCTGCAGACATGGCTGCTGCACCACCTATTCCATTAAATTTCCCCGGAGAGGGGTTGCCTCTTTCTTTGACCTCAATTCAGAGATCGCAATTGATGAGCTCCAGCTTGAATATATGGCAATGACCGTCAAGATCTACAACATTGTTTTTTTTATGCTGGTTATTATAGGCCTCACTCTCCACTACCCCGCATTGTCTACGTGCACCTTGCGCAATGATTTTAAACACATTTTCAGGTGGGACACATTTTCAGCCTAACCGATCATGTGAAAAGGGGCACTAGGCCTTTGACCATGCAGGGTCCCTCGGATGTGTTCATCAATTGCTCTTCGAGTGTCGATTACACTGCGACCGTTTCGAAGTTTCAGCTTGCTTATTGGTACGAGATATATGCTGCAGGTGGGATCGAGGTAAAGTCCTCCCTCCCATACTACGTTGTCCTTCCCAGCACGAGGTCTATTTTGTTCATCACATCGATCCTTCGTACATCTTGGGCCTCCAGCTACATCCAGCACAATGAGTAAATCAAAATTGTGTTATTTTAGTTTTATCTCTATAATATAAAGGAATTCATGTGGCACCATGGTGTCGTGATGCGGTGGGGACAAAGATCGGAAGAAAACTAGAAGATACTAGGTTGTGTTTTGGTTGAAAAATGTGCGAATATTTACATTGCTAACAAGTCAAATATACATGAGTTACAAGATAAATGAATACATGTATAAAATGCATAAAAATACTGTAACCTTAAATTTTGTATTGAAATTATTTAAAAGTCAGAAGAGAAAATTATTCGCATTTGGACTGAAAATCAAAAATTTCAAAAGATGGGGACCAAAATTTTTTTCGGTCTAAACCAAAAATCAAATATTCAAAAAACTTGGAACTAATTAGGGCTATAATATGTAGCTTCGCATTTAGACTCCAAAATATCATAAACGTGCCTGCAGACATGGATGCACCACCCATTCCACTAAACTCCCCTGGAGCGGGGTTGCCTCTTGGCTCTTGCTTTAACCTCCATTCGGAGATCGCAATTGATGAGGCCCAGCTTGAATAGATGGCAATGACCGTAGAGATCTACAACGTTGCTCTGGTTGACGCTGATCATGACTGGCCTCACCATTCACATTCCCGCATTGTCTACCAGGTCCTTGCGCAATGATTTTAAACACATTTTCAACAAGATTTCTTTGCAAAGCTTCCACGCCCAACCTCAGCATGCGGGTACCACTGATCAGGTGTATTTCAGCCATACCGATCATGTGAACAGGAGCGTTAGGCCTTTGGCCATGTAGGGTCCCCGCATGTGTTCAACATCTGTTGTTCGAGTGCCGATTACACCCGATCGTCTCGGAATTTCAGTTTGCTTATCGGTACGAGATATATGCTCCAGGTGGGATCGAGGTGAAGTCCTCCTTCCCGGACTAGACTTTTCCTTCCCAGCACGATGTCTCTTTTGTTCATCACATCCATCCTTCGTACATCTTGTCGGCTCAACTCTTCCCGCTACATCCAGGACAATGAGTAAATCTAAATTGTGTTATTTTATTTTATCTCTATAATATAAAGGAATTCATGTGGCACCATAGTGTCGTGATGCGGTGGTGACAGAGATCGGAAGAAAACTAGAAGATGCTAGCTTGTGTTTTGGTGTATGGTGAAAAATGTGTGAATATTTACATTGCTAACAAGTCAAATATACATGAATAACAAGTTAAATAAATACATGTATAAAATTCATAAAAATATTGTAAACTCAAATTTTCTATAGAAAATATGGAAACGTCAAAAAAGAAAATTATTCTCATTTGGACTGAAAATCAAAATTTCAAAAAATGCGACCAAATATATTTTTCGGTATAGACCAAAATCAAACATTCAAAAAACTTGGACGTAATTAGGGTCATAGTATGTAGGTTCGCCCATAGGCTCCAAAATATCATAAACGGGGCTGCAGTCTTGGCTAATGCACCACCTATTCCACTAAATTCTCCCTAGAGAGGGGTTGCCTCTCGCTTTGACACCCCATTCGTAGATTGCAATTAATGAGCTCCAGCTTGAATACATGGCAATGACCGTTGAGATCTACCTCGTTGATGTGGTTAACGCTGATCATGATTGGCCTCACCCTCCACTGCCTTGCATTGTCTACCAAGACCTTGCGCAATGATTTTAAGCACATTTTCGGATGGGACACTCGGATTTTCAACGAGATTTTTTTGCAATGCTTCCACGCCTGACCATAGGATGCGGGTACCACTGATCAAGTGTATTTCAGCCACACTTATCAAGTGAACAGGGGAGCTAGGCCTTTGGCGATGCAGGGTCCCCTGCATGTGTTCATCAGCTGCTGTTCGAGTGCCAATTACACCCCGACCGCCTCGGAGTTTCAGCTTGATTACGGATACGACATTTATGCAGCAGGTGGGATCGAGGTGAAGTCTTCCCTTCCGGACTACGCTTTTCCTTCCCGGCACGAGGTCTCTTTTGTTCAGCACATCCATCCTTCTTATATCTTGTCGTCCCATCTCTTCGTGCTACATCTAGGACAATGAGTAAATCTCAATTGTATTATTTTAGTTTGATCTCTATAATATGTAGGAATTCATGTAGTACCATGCTGTCGTGATGCGGTGGTGACAGAGATCGGAAGAGAAGTAGAAGATGCTAGGTTGTGTTTTGGTGTATGGTGAAAAATGCGCGAATATTTACACTGCTAACAAGCCAAATGTACATTAATAATAACTTAACTGAACACATGTATAAAATGCATACAAGTATTTTAAACTTAAATTTCTATAGAAATTAGGTAAAAGTCAAAAAGAAAAATTATTCGGATTTGGTCCGAAAATCGAAATTTCAAAAAAATGCGGACCACGTTTTTTTCCGGTCTGGACCAAAAATCAAACATTCAAAAACTTGCACCTAATTAGGGCCATACTATGTAGTTTCGCCGTTAGGCTCCAAAATATCATAAACAGGCCTACAGACATAGTTGCTGCACCACCTATTCCACTAAATTCCCCTGGACAGGGTTGCATCTTGTTTTGACCCCATTCGGAGATCGCAATTGATGAGCTACAGCTTGAATACATGGCAATGACCCTCGAGATCTACAACGTTGTTGTGGTTGACGCTGATCATGATTGACCTCACCCTCCACTGCCTCGCATTGTCTACCAGGACCTTGCACAATGATTTTAAACACTTTTTCAGGTGCAACACCCGGGCTTTCAACAAGATTTCTTTGCAAAGCTTCCACGCCCGACCTCAGGATGCGGGTACCACTGATCAGGTGTATTTCAGCCACACCGGTCATGTGAACAGGGGTGTTTGGCCTTTGGCCATGCAGGGTCCCCCGCATATGTTCAACATCTGCTGTTCAAGTGTCGATTACACCCCGACCGTCTCAGAGTTTCAGCTTGCTTACCGATACGAGATATATGTGGGATCGAGGTGAAGTCCTTCCCGGACTACGCTTTTCCTTCCCAGTACGAGGTCTCTTTTATTCAGCACATCCATCATTCTTACATCTTGTCGGCCCAGCTCTTCCTGCTACATCCAGAACAATGAGTAAATCTAAACTGTATTATTTTAGTTTCATCTCTATAATAATTCATGTGGCACCATGTTGTCTACATGAAATTCCTAATATGTCCTTGTAAGATAATATGATTAGAAAAATAGCATGGGGCATAAAGGTAACTAACACCTTAGTTAAGTGAAAGAAATTGGAAAAAGGGAAAAAAAAACTACTCTTCAATTTTATGATCTCAACTAACTGCTCCTCAAAATCCTAGAGATTTAAGATAAATTCTCAAAGCGAAGTTAGTTTGTTTTGTCTTAGAAACTAGAAACATTCCTCTTGAATTGGGTGAAAAATTGGTAGCACAAAATATATTCACAGTGATGATTCTTATAACAAGTATCATTTGGCTCTGTTGTCTAATCTTGATCCTTTATGCTTCTCAAATTTTAATTATTTTTATTTGATTTGTTTTTGCTTCTAGTCTTTACAATTATAGCTCGTACATAAAATATGGTGCAATGTTTTTATGGATTGTTTTTTTTATGTCCTTTTGGGTTAATTGTAACTTTGTAGTAGAGTAACTAATGGGTTTAAGATGTGCCAACTCATGATCAACAACATTAACCTCGCTCCCCAACTATATGCTTAAAAGAAATACAATCAAACTCATTACAAAGCTCAAGAATTTCATTAATATAAAACTGTAGAGAATTCCTTTCCTTGCTCCTACTATTAACTCTGTTGATAACATGCAATGAATCTCCTTCTACCTTCACACATCTTGCTCTACATCGCAAAGCCGACTGCACTCCCAAAATGATTATCCTCGCCTCCGCAATAGCCACGTCCATTTTCTGCCTAACTTGTCTACACGCAGCTCGCACAACCAGTCCCTCACAATCACGTACCACCACGCCCATGCCAGTACCCTCTACTCCCTACATCGACCCATTATTATTCACCTTCGGTGTGCCGCGAGGTGGTGGTGTCCAGCTGAGCCCTCCCCTATTCATATTTAGCACGCATTTTATAGAACGAGAATCATTGCACTCGATATAAGCATCCAGTAATGCCGAGGCCCTCTCTTTAACTTCATTTTGGCAGCACTCTTTGTCTCCATGCACAATCAGATTCCTTTGATTCCAAATAGAACAAGCTACCATCATGATCCTTGCACATTCCTCCTTATTAAAACTACTAGAAACCTAACAAAGCCACTCAGCCATATTGTAAAAACCTTGCTCATTAAACCATATGTTTAGCTCTAAGGTCTCCCAAACATTGACCGCAAACCGGCAACGCCAAATAGCATGTACTTCATCCTCCGTCTCCAATCTGCAACGCCTACATAAAGGCGAGATTGTATCCAATCTGCTATTCAGCCCCATCGCTGTAGGTAATGCCCCATTACAAAGTCTTCATACACTACTAAACAGAAATTGATTGATAGTAGAGGAATAATGCTCTACGTGCACCTAGGGTTTACTATCTTTTGAGGGTTCCCGAGAGATAGGAAATATTTTCTTTTTCTTTTTTGATTGCCTTTAATATGTGCTATTTTAGTTTTATTTTTATTATTTTCTAGATTGCTAATTTGTTGTGTAATCAGGTATTCCAGACGAGAGCGGGTTGACAACATCCTACACCTCAATGCTGGATTCGACCCGGCCCCGATGTTTCAGAACTTCTTCCCCGCCATTCAGTCCGAGTACGTAATCCAGCATTACAAGTACAATTTCACTAAAGGTAAAAAAGTAAGCTAAAGTCAATATTGTAATCTTTCTTTAATCTATTTGCTACTGTACGTAGTATAGCTTTAAAGCAAGTAGGCTGGCATCCTGACTTAACTTGCTGAAAAAATAAATAGAATTCAGCTAATAAATACTCGGTATTTGGTAACATCTATCTGATTCAGATTTCAGGTAGCATTATCTGTGTATAATAATTATTATTTGTCCACACTATATACAATTTTATGGGTATAATAATAATCTTAGAAGAGTCAAGTCAATAATAATTTTACACATATTGCTGCTTAGATTAGCTTCTTGCTTTCTTTCTTTTTATTTTTGCTTGGAATCATGGACAATGTTCCCCTGTTACATGGGAACGTCAATGATCCTGGCTACCCTCCTACTTCCCCAAAAATAAACTCAAATACTGTAATAAAGATGATGATATAGTAGTTCATTCCGCGTTGATATTACAAGTAGTGAGATTATCCATCTTCCTGTTGACGATAGTGATGATGATGTGAGTACTTGTTCTGATTCTGACGAGATATCCTTATTATCTGCGATGATAAAGGCGAAACTTAGAGGTCATTGCTCTAGGATACTTTGTTGATTCAAAAACACAATGTGTAATTAAATTAAACCCACACAACTACACATACATATGTGGTTTGTGTTTAAAAGGTGTATTTCCGATGTAAAGTCTGCCATAGTGCCATTTGCATTTAGTAGAAGCCTAAGCATGTGTCACGTATGAAATGTTTAAGAGCTTTTAAAATGGTATTTTAACTAGGTCCTTCACTTGTGTTTGCTAATTTCAATTACTTAACTATTAACTCTATAGATGTATGTGCCAAACTAGATGCCATAATTGCCACAAATAAGTTGACAAAAGCCATACTTGGCCGCACTCCTGATAGATTTCAATGTTGTTCTTATCTCTTGCAATTACCAGTATTATGTCCTAATATTTGCCTAAGCTAGTGATCGTAGGTAAGGTCTCCATTGCAGTTACCTGGAGGACAGCTAAGAAGAGTCAGATGGCGATCTTGGATACATAAAGAAGTCTTGCAGATATTTCAAAGAAGCATGCGCTTATGAAAGAAGACTTAGTCAAAAAGCAGTTTTGTTTTTGTTCACAGGTCACTATGGGAAGACTTGAAACATTGCAAGACACCACTTTTGTTTGTTGTTGGAGTAAAATATGTCAAATTCAAGAATATTAATTAGTCACAATATATGTCGTGTTTTAGGTCAAGCTAGAAATTACGAAGCAGTAGAAGTTCCTGACTGCGGACATGCTGTTCACCTAGAAATTTCCCTTGCTGTTATTAGATTGGTGAGACAGTTTTTGACAAAAACAAACCTGGGAAGAATTCGGTTTTTTTGCTGATCACTTGCGATTAAGATATCTTTTGGCATCTATTTATCGCCAACAATTCAATCCTACTATGTGAGATCTTCCATAGAGATTTCTCAGATGATTATCCAAGGTTGTGCGTATTTTTGAGGAAGAGATATAACAGTGTAAATGAGCAATTAAAAGTTAGTTGTGTTAAAAGTATTTTGATTAATTTGCTCATTTACATCGTTAAATCTCCCCCTCAAAAGATGTGCAAAATATTTATATTAGTTTACGAAGAAAACATATATATTGGTTAATTGCATTAATTTTGATAGCTTTGATGAAGATTTCGTGAACCTTTAATTCAGTTAATTTCAAATACGTTTAATTCAATTTAATTTTATAACTACAATTCAGTCAAGTTCAATCCAAAAGCATAGATTGTGACACATGTTAAATACATTTAAGTTATATGAGTAAGTGCTAAAAGTTTAAGTCTAGAATAAATAGGTGTGCGTGTGCTTGTTGTGAAATAAGTAGCTTTGAAATTGACTAATAAATGGCATAGCCTCAACAAGCAATTTGATTATGGCCTGCTCACCTTCTAATCAGAATAGTGTGCAGTTGACCAACACATACTATTGCCGGTTCCTGTCCCCGGGACTAAGCGCGACTAATAAAAGGTGGCACGTACCTTTTCAATGCAGGTGGTTTATTCAATGATCAGGGGATTTAGTTGAAACAACCTAATTTTAATTTTTGATGGCCATTGTCATTTATGTGTCCATGAAGTGAACCCAAACATATTAATTAATTGCGAAACAAGCTTTGATAATAATTTGGAAATTGTAATGTCAATTTGTCATAATTTCATTATCTTTTGCGAAACACATTAAGCATGCTTTTGTATGTAAGGAGTCGTATAAAACATTCTATGATTCTCTCCTCTTCTAAATCTAAGCTTTCCCCTGGCTATTAATATCTCACCATGAAACTCACAAGCAATCGATTCTCATTCAACAAGAATGCACTATACTGTAACATGTCTAGCTATCCCGCCCTCTTCCATTCAACTTGCTAAAGAGGTACACGTACTCCCATAAATAAGTAAAATTTGAAGCAAAGATGTTCGGTCGACTAAACAGTACAGTGACTCCGATCCTCTCATCAACCACTTGGGCATCTGAAGCTGCAGTTACACTCGCACGTGCATCTGAATCTGATGACTTTACTGATCCTTCATCTAATCTGCCCCATCCTACTCCGAGGGCCATTATCATCATTTCATAAATCTTATTTCCCAAGTCAGCGGGGTTGTCGGGCTGCAATCATCATGCATATCATGTTAATCACAAGAGAGTGCAACACAAGCTTTGATTCACTATTTGTAAGGTTATTTTGCAACTCACCGTGAAACCACTGGATACAAGGGCCTTTTCCTACAGGAGGTCGACAACTTTTTAGCCTCAGTGCTCTCCGGTGCATCACTACAGGTAGCCTATGCATCAAAGTTGAAATCAAGCCTGTCAATTATAGACAACATGTAAAGTTAAGATATCACTAATTGCAAGATGAGGCCACCAAATCTAATATATTAGAGATATGAAGTATAATAGATGAGACCACCAGTCAATTCGCATACCTCTCCATATTTGCAGACCATCGAAATATCCCTAAAATGAGCACACGAGGGGATGAGGCAAGACGAGTTGAGATGAGACTTAAACCTTTGCGACCTTACCACCAAGCCATTGTTTCATGCAATCACACAATATTGAATTCCTGGGGGAAGATTGCCACTATATGGGAAGTATTCAGCAAAAGCAAGATCAACAGCCTGATACTTGAAAAACATTCTTACCAAGTTTTAGGTCTTCCTCGCTGATATCAACAAAATTCTTCTCTTTGTATGTCTGTAGATTCTGGATAGCAATTTCACCTATAAGCTCAATTAAGAATAGAACCTTTCCGGTGATTACCAATGAGAACAAATGCTACAATGTTTGCAAACATCAAACAAATTTGGTAAAACAATAAGGTAGAAGTATCATATATTGTATCATATTAGGGATTAAATTAACAATTCTGTTCATGAATATTCCAATTATATACTTGAATTAGCTTCTCCCAAGTCCCAACAAATTGGGTACAAGTTTGTCATACGATCACTCTAATTATCAGAGCCAGATACATTTAAAACAGAGGTAAAACATACCTTATGCAGGGCCTTTTTGTGACAACTTCTCCAAGAATGGAGCTGTATATGCACTTTTGAGGCTGTATGTTGCCAAGTACTAAGTAGCATTCTGGTTCTCGCACATATTTTCAACATAATCATTTGAACTTATCACATCCTCCTTTTTGACGACCTGAAGCGCAGTAGAGGTGTGATACATCTGTGATTTCCTGTCCTCTATACATCCCAGTTTTTCAAACTTCCCAAAGTTCTCCCAAAATCTTTTGTAGTCCTAAAACATTCACAAAATAGTTTGAGAGAAACCTTCTTAGAAAAGGGGGAAACTCACCATTTGTATATAGCTAACCTCTTTATTTTCGCTCTCAGATAACTCTTGAATCATGTTGAATGTTTTTCTTACTAGACTTTTTCTCATGAATCTCACCTGCATCAAGAGAAGATTAAAATCAGACCAATAATAGTACATCATTTTGAAAGGATGGATAATACAAATAGAAGATGAAAACATCAATAAAAAATAAACATGGACAAACTGGGAAGTAGGCCTTATGATTATGCTTTCTTGAAAAAGATCTCGGGATACATTAAGCGGAGGATCATTTGAATCCACCACACCATTTACACAGCTCATACTGTAAACCAGATACGACAAGGCAACCAAAAAGAGTACTCGGACACGTAGTCTGCAAGCATGTAATTGTTGATAAATTGAGAGCAACTGTAGAAATCCTATAACACTTGAAATCAGATATGCACAAATTCACTGTCTGATGTTAATTAGACTAGGCCATTAGTGTCACATTGACGGAATAGGCTCAGCAGCCAAGAAATGTTATCAATTCACAATAAATTGTCAAGAGTCAACACCCATGTGGGAGCATCAAGTATAGTCCAAATACCCATGCCTAGAATCTGGTTTTGTTCCCAAAGAATGAGTTTCAGGGATATGAATGATGAATCTAATCGATATTAGACCAAAACCAATCTATTAAAAGTGTCTAGTAACCTTTTCATCAAAAATAAAAAATATTAAAATATATAGTGTCTAGAAACCTTGAACTACTGCCTTTAACCAAAATTTCAATCCAAACATACAGGTACATCTTGACAACAAGACTAATGACTGTGATAATTGAAAACAACAATCACCAAAAAAATTGTCCACCTTGCAATGCTACTACCAAATGTAATACTCCCTCGTTACATTTTATTGCCAACATTAGCCATTTTGGATTGTTACACAATATTGGCAATATTACCCTTTCTATTTTTGGAAAAAAAAAATTTAGTAAAATTACAACAACGCCGTTACTATATACAACTAACCATATTTTCACAACACATTAAACATATACAACAACAAATTAAACAAATTTTGTCTTTCAAGTTAAAAAATAACAGCGAAGCGAAACCCGAAACTTTCTCACTCACCAAACCCTAGCGAATCTTATAGCTTCCGCCGTGCTCAACACCCTCCCCTTGCTGGCTCGTCGACGGCCTGAGCATCTCCGGCTCTATAAAGGTCGTTGGCGAGCCGAACCTCTTTTCCCCCACAGTAGCCGTAGCGTCACAACGGCGAGTTAAAGGTGTCGAAACAGGGGGTTTTCGGGAGTCGCGAAGAAGGTACGCATATCAATCGAAGTCGACCATCGATCGACTTCCCTTTTCTGGGCGTCGGCGACTCGAAACCACTACCAGATTTCAGGGATTTCAATCCTCTGCTCAAGATGTGGCAAATTACTATGAGGTTATCAATTAAGCTTTCTTATTTTCCTAGTTTTCAATTTCACAAGTTGTAGCTTTCCAACCTAGACTAGACTGATTTCAGAGGCGTTGGTGCCTTCTTTCTACTAGTGGTTTTATCGTTTTAGTCTTTAATGTTACTTCGTTTTCTTAGTTATCATGAATAGTATTGACGAGTTAAAGGGGGAACTGTGCCTTTATCACTTTGACGAGCATGATTATTCTTCAACTAGTTGGGTCCAGAGAATTGAATTTCTTGTTAATCCTTTTGGAATCTTCGAGTATGTTCGAAGTTTGAAAAATGAGGGTACTACCTTTTATCGAAATAGTGACATTAAGTCAACCATTGCACGCACACTATATTCAAGTCATCAAGCTCTTGTTTTTTTGCAGATGTTACTAATGAAGAGGATAAGTCTGTTTTTTTACGCCTAGCTTTATCTAGCACTCTGAATTTGGCTGCGTGTTTTATCAAGGAAAAGGATTTTCAGAAAGTGGGTGAGTTGTGCTCTCTTGTTTTAATGTATGAAACTACCAATGCCAAAGCTTATTTTAGGAGAGCTATTGCAGCTTTGGAACTTAGCCAACCTGACATAGCATTAATAGACCTTATCCGAGCTCTTAAATTCCAACCAAATAATGGAGAATTTCAACAAAAATTAAATGACGTATCGTCATTGTTAGGACTGTCTTCAAATTTTGTTGATACTACTGCTAAAGTAGTCGGTGAGGATGAAGTGTTGAGTAACTCTTCAATCCTTAAGGAGGAGAAAAGGAGAAAGGTAGGAGAACGGAACTCCTACCAAGGTACCACCACTATAAAAGTGGAGAAGAATCAAACCTTCTTAGAGAAGGTGAAAATGAATGTTGTTCGAACAGATCACAACATTACAGATACTAATCCAGTCCTGGAGTCTACTTCTGGGATAAAAACAAAATGTACAAGGTCCAATTTCCGATTTTCAAATCGGAAAGCGCATGATACCTACTTGCATATCACCCCCTCAATGTACAAGGTGATGTCAGCGGGAAGAACTTTACATTACCTCTACTCTTCCCAAAACCAAATGATCAGCATCCGAACTTTAAATCCATCACAAAGGATGGTTGTAGCACGCCTATAGATCACCATACACCCATGGAGATGAGACACTCCCCTGTTGAAGGATATGAGCAGTGTAAACAAAATCCAATTCTAGGACCCGACGTCGAGGCTACAAATATGGATTCTCAAAAGTCGTCTTGCGTCTCTTTGTTTGTACCTCCAAGCACCTCCTTTTTCTCGCCGACGAAGTCTACATCACGGGTCAATAATCAGTCTACCAGCAAGATGAAAATCTTCTCTCGTTTGCACTCTCGAATCAACAAACAACATAATATGGTAAAGTGTCGAAATCCCTCGTTTTCTAACCCTTTGTTTTCCAGGGTACGTATTGGAGCCAAAAGAAGTCCATCCTGCTTCACCCTAATTTTTCGACGAATTCGACGAATTTTTGTAAATTGGTAAACCCTAATTTTTCTGGATTTGTTTTGAAGACATGGAGGAGATGCGAACAAAGGAGAGAGGTGCAAACGGAGGAGAGAGAGAGAGGTGCGAACAGAGGAGAGAGAGGGAGGAGAAAGAGAGAGGTGCGAGGAGAAAGAGATGTGCGAACAGAGGAGAGAGAGAGGTGCAAACAGAGGAGAGTGAGAGGTGTGATCAGAGAAGACGAACGAAGGAGATAGGTGTGAACGGAGGAGAGATAATGAAGTGTTTGAGGAAGGTAACAGATTGTTTCCTCTAGTGATAGGAGGGTTTCAAATTAATGGAATCAGAATTTGGCTAGTAAGGGAGTGAAATAAATTGGCAAGCCAACCAAACATATTAAAAGGGATTCCATTACCTCAATTCGTTTCCAAGCCCAAAAAACCTCCAACCAAACAGGCCCTAAGAGTAGTATGGGGTTGGAACTTGATTCCTAATACCATATGTTTGGTTCAGTTTTGGAATCAAAATGATCCCTATACCTGGTGTTTTGGTTTACAATGTTTCTGGAATCAAGAATAAAATTAATATTATTTTATTTTGTCTTATGTCTTATTTTGAATAATTCAACCGTGATACTTGAGTAATACCAGGTAAACTAGCTATCTCTGAAAGCAACCTCTTCTTTTGTTCAACCACTTCTATTTCACGTTCTTGGGTTGTACTCATGGCATTGGCTATAGTTGCTAAGTGATTACTCATATCCTTCATAAATCCCGTTAATCCAGTAGCCATCTGATCTACAGAAGTTAAATCTATAAATTGAGAAGCTTTTCTTTTCTTATTGGCTTTTGGAGTCTTTTCTTTCTTCATTTTCTTAGCAGGAGGAGGTTGTGATATATCAAAGATATCATCATCACTGTTATCATCATTAAGGTTAACAGTCTCCTTTTCAAGGTTGGTGACAGAATCGTCTGGCAACTCAGATGCAAGGTCGTTTGCTCTGTCAATACCGTAGATATCATCTAGCTTGTCAAGATAAGGGAAATGAGTTTTCCACAATTCTCCAGCTTTAGAATGAGTCTAAAAAATTTATTATGTACATTAATCAGTAAAAACAAAAACTATAAACTTTTAAATATAATATTTAGTTTAATCAATTGTTTACCTTGCAAAAGTCATCATAAGCTTGTCTCTCACATTTTATCATTTTAGCTTGCTCATCCCACTGAAAACATGATGTTTTGTTCAACAATTCAAAGACAACTGCATACTTGTCTTTGAACCACTTGGACTTTGATTCAATATGAGGAACAACTTTCAGACCACAACCAGGAAACTTGGTATTTAACATTAGCTCCAACTGATTAAGGTAACCATTCTTAAAACCTCCTTCTCCTTTCCATTGTTGGTCAATGGTCACCACTCAATTCCAACAACACAATCAATTAAAGCTTCTTCTCCCTTTTTTTTCCAGAAACGCTTATTCTTTCCCCTTCCACCAATCAAACCTTGATTATTTGCATCCATCCTAAACAATATTAAAAGAAAATATACATAACTAAACAAAATAATAATTAAATAAGCATATGATGAAAAAGAATTTATTATAAAATGAATAACATAATAGAACAATATCATTAAATATCAAGAACATTAAATAAAAACCAAATATTCTAATCATTACAAAAAAAAAAAAACAACAAACACCATGTCTGCCTATCTAGGCTAATCTAGCTCTCCATGAGTTAAACAAAGTTTGTGCTAAGTTGTTCCTAAATGTAGTCCAAGTATTTGATGATTGAACTTGAGTGATATAATCAACTTCATCATCACTTTCATCACTCTCGAAACTGTCACTCTTGGAACTGTCCTCGACAACCTCAAGATTTGTGGGCATTCATTTTCGAATCAAATTATGTAATAAAGCACATGCACTAGCTAGACGACCTTGGATGCGGATTGGAAAAAAAGGAAGGACTTCTTAGAATTCCCCATCTTCCTTTTAACAAGCCAAAACTTCTCTCAATTACATTTCTTGCTTTTGAATGTTTCATGTTGAAGTACTCCTCTACACTTACTGGTTGTCGGTCCCCCCATTCTTTCAAGTGATAGCGATTTCCTCGATAAGGTGCAAGAAACCTCTCACAATTAGTGTAGCCAGCATCTACTAAATAGTAACAACCTTGAAATACAAAAAAAAGGGTTTTATTACTAACTTTAATATAGTTAGTTGAGGGGATCATTGTTAAATAATAATACTATTCTTATAATTTTTAACTTAAGGCACTTTTAAACCATTAGGTCTGGATATTGCATCTCGTAGAACACGACCATCATGTGCAGAACCTTCCCACCCAGGTAAGACAAACACAAATTCCATATTAGGTGTGCATACACCTAAGACATTCATTGCAAGGTTACCTTTATTTTCTTGTTTGATATTGTCCCCTCTCCTCATTTGCTACATGGACTCTAACAAATGTACCATCGAGGGCTCCTAAGCAATTATACAATAGACAATTTATAGAGGTTTATATACTTAGATGTCCAACAATGTTATTTATTAATAAATTAAAAAAATATTTTTTTATTATAAAATGTACCTTGAAATCTTTCCATCTGTTGTTATCGCAATCCTCTGGTGTTGGGGTAGGTTTTTTATATAAATGATGATGTAACTTTAGAACGGCAAGGAGACAAAGATTGAATTGTCTACTAACACTTTCTCCACTTCTAAGGAAATACGTTCCTATCGACCTATTTTTTTATGATGGGCCAATGTATACAAGAACTTAGCTACTATCTTCTAAGCTCATATTTCGAGTACCTCATAATCCACCAATATCCCTAACCATCTCACAAAGTACACTAAATGTGTGTCTATTCATTCGTAATTCGCTCCTACAAGCAACATCACTACCCCTGATCAATGCATTCAAATTATCTAATTTACGAATTTTTTTTATCACTGTTTAGGTGCATTCTACGTAGATTTACACCTATACTATGTAGCAGTACATACATGATAATTGCAGTGTTAATAATAACCAATAAAATTACAAGTAGCTCCCTTTGTCTCCTCCTCCTTCTCAAGAATAATCCACATTCCTTCATTATTTCTGTACTTCATCACATAATTATAAGTAGTTGTAAGTGTTAACTTTAATGAATTAACGAGGATAAGAATATATCTGAAATTCTACAAGACTAATAGTCATATATTACTAAATCATCTACTTAGAATTGCCACATAATATATATGCACTTATTATTCTGTCAAAAATAAAATATAGCACTATTATCACCAACAAATAATAGAGATCACTTATTATTCTGTCAAAAAAAAAACATAGCATTATTATCACCAACAAATAATATAGAGCACTTATTTTTCCCGTAAAAAATAATAATACTAATATCAGAACATAACACACAAGAATTTTAGTATACTATGAGTTTACTAAAATTTGTAACCAATACATAGCTGGAGAGAATTTGCAGTATACTATGAGAATTTGTAACCAATACATAACTAGATAGAATAATGGAGTATATGGGTTTAAAAATTTTCACTGTATACGAATTACAAATTAGTATGATTACAAATCAACTATTATATCCTATTGTATCCTAGGTACTTAAGTATGCAAAATTACAGTTGGAGATCGTGATTTCTCAGACGTAGTATATGAATTTGTAGGTAGTTAAGTATGCAAAATTACAGTTGGAGATTGTGATTTCTCAGATGTAGTATATGAATTACAAATCAACTATCAATATCGTAATGTATCCTAATAGACAAAAAAAGTTACAGTAGAAGAAACTATCGAAAACAATGGAGTACCTGGAGTTCAGGGCTTCGGCAGGCAGTGTCACAGGGAAGAAGGTGAAGACGTATTATTTTTGTGCAGCAATATATTTTATCTTAAATAATTTGATACCTAGGGTTGGTATGAGCCAAACCCACCTCCCCCCATGAATTTCTAAACCCCATACCTCATGGGTTTAAGGTATTGGTTTTAAAATCAAAATTTTACTAACAAAACACTAGGTATGGGTTTAGCCCATTCTAAACCCATACCTCATACCTATATTTTGTGAACCAAACACCCCCTGAATAATTTTGGAAGCTCACGAATCAATCGAGTTAAGCCAGACCGAATAGGCGACTAATGAATTCGCAATACTTGTAAAAGGATACATTCAAAAACTTTTCCCTTTTATCTTCTTGCGTTTTTTCCCTTTTCTCTTTTTTTTTAAATAATAAAAAATATAAATATAAATCCAAATCACTTCCTCTATAACGGAAAATTTCAACAATCGTACCGCACATGTTTTCCCATACAAAATTTCTTAATCACACAATTAAAGAAGTGATTTTCGCATGGAATTAGGGAGGGTCGCCTCTGACAATGTGTCTACCTCGTCTGGTTGTTGGCTTGTTGCTCATCAGTTAAAAGAAAAATTAAATGAAAATGAAAACAAATCCAATGGTTCCTTGGAGACTCAAACCAAGAATCAAAATAATGGATGCTCAACTTACTTAAAATAGCGGGTATGCAAACTAAAAGAATGTCCGTAGTTGGGAGTCACATAGCCAATGTCATAGAGGCTAGGCTAGCATGAGCCTCTCAAACTTGGCACCCCATCTTGGAGCCAACCCTCCCTAACTAGTCGAAAACTTCTATGCATGTGCACTAATTGACAACTTAAATTGAACAATCGACCAAGTGACCCAAATCTTATATCTAAACTCCTTTCGACTTCAACTCAACCCCCAAGGTCAGGGGACTTGCGGGTTGTAACGTATAGGCTAAGGCTAAGGCGAAGGTAGGAAATTATTTTGGCAAATGTGGTGCTCAAAACTATATGGTACGAAGCATAGGTCATGAGTGGGGAAAAATAAAAAACCACACCAAAGATCATCTTCGAACGCCAAATGCAACTGCAAACCATTCTACCAAAACAAAATATCTCTCAACTAAAAACATTAATCACTAAGAATTTATTCACCTTATGAACAACATTCAACCTAGCTGAAGTACAAATTCCACTTCGGAAAAGTACCAGCTCACCTTTCTGGCCCGGCTTGTACTTAGGCCCAGAGTCCCAAAAAGGCACCTGCATAAGCTTAGATGATGTGTACCCTCCAACAAATGCTTGCCACATGTCATGATTTCATTGCTTAGCCAATCACGTGTCGCCAAATTAGGGTGATCTCATGGCACATCAATTATCCCAAACATTATAAATAATCCTTGAAATCAGGAGAAAGGTATGTTTTTCAGAGCAGTGTATTGTTACTCTGTCAGAATTCTCTCTCTCTACTTCCTCTCTCTAAAAGTTTCCTTTACTACTCGAGATACCTGACTTAAGCTTCAGAGGGACAAATACCACCCAAACCTTCAGGGTGGGTCCCTTTTGCAGGTCCGGAGTGGAGTTTTGGACAAGGCATTGTTGCACAAGTCTCTCGTTGAAGAACCTGTTGTGGAAATAGCAGTATATTTATGAGTCCATGCAACTACGTAACATTTGGCGCCGTCTGTGGGAAGACACAACAATGACTGATTACCATTCATCTAACGTAGCTAGAAGCAGAAGCTTTGATGAAATTCGACTCGAGGATATGGTGGATGACGAAAGACCACCGCGAGGAAGGGATAGGCCTCCGATTGTTGTCAATATCTCTAGACGAAGCCGCGAGCCTGTTATTCAGGAGAATCTTGAGCGTCTAGTGACAACTGACCATCTGGAAAACGTCTTGAATGACTTTCAGACTAAGATGGTTGTTGTTGTTCAGGAGAAGATCACGAGAGATATGCTGTTTTTCCAAGTAAATCCAGATCCCGCTGCTGTCAATCCTCTAAAGGGACATTCTCAAGGGGGTCGCACAGGATCAAGTAGGCCTCCTCGTCAGGAATTCTTTAACAGGCTCACCAAAGGAAAGCAGCCGGAGGTTAGTGAACAACCACTAGTAGAATAAATGCTATTTGTTGCGGTGATATTGCTGCGGTTTTACCCATACACAGCAATATATCACGTAAAAAAAACATAAAACATAAAATAAAGATATTGCTGCGGTTTCTACCTAAAACCGCAGCAATATGGTATCAACAGAAAAAAAAATTAATAAAAAATTGACTATTTGACCGAAATATTGATGCGGTTTTTGTAAAGAACCGCAACAATATATTAAAATAACATTAAAAAAATAATATTTTAATATATTGTTGCGATTCTTTTCAGAAACCGCAGCAATATCATTTTAAAAAAATATAAAAGACAACAATTAGGGGTTTTTTTCCTCACCCTCTCTCAAACTCACGCAGTTGTCTTCTCTCTCTCAGCCTCTCTCTCTTCTCTCTTGGCTTTCTGGAGATCGTTCTTCGCACACCACCTACGACGCGCGCCACACCGCGAAGATCGACGTCGCCGCTTTCTTTCTAGAGCCTCCGACGAAGTCAGAACCTCACACCGCGAAGATCGCCGCTTTCTTTCTAGAGCCTCCGACGAAGTCACAACCTCACACCCTCACACCACGAAGATCCCCGCTTTCTTTCTGTAGCCTCCGACGAAGTCACAACCTCAGACCCTCATACCGCGAAGATCGCCGTCGCCACTTTCTTTCTAAGTAACAAGTCACAACCTCACAAGTCACACCGACGAAGCCGACGCGACCAGTGTGTTCGATGAAGCTTCCGACGAGTTCCTTCGGTTTTTTTTTGTATTTGCTTTTTGTTTCCTTTTTTTCGTTTTTTTTTTTTCATTTTTTGGATTGGTTGTTAGATTTTTTTTATATCTGAAATCTTTTCATTTTTCTCGTCTTTCACCAAGCCGGCACCATCGCCATCGCTGTCGACCTTACTGGCGCCGTCGTTGTTGCTGTTGTTGCTATGTAAAAATTACAGATCTTTTATTTAGATCTAACTTCGTATTTCATTGTTGTGTTCAGTTTTTTTAATACTTCTGTATTTTTTTTAATTCCTCTTTTTTTATGTTATTGTTATGTAATTTTACAGAATCGCTTGTTGTTGCAGAATCGTTATTGTTGTTATGTAGCA
This sequence comes from Beta vulgaris subsp. vulgaris, assembly GCF_026745355.1. Lineage (NCBI taxonomy): Eukaryota > Viridiplantae > Streptophyta > Magnoliopsida > Caryophyllales > Amaranthaceae > Beta > Beta vulgaris. The sequence continues at coordinate 31,178,796 of NC_079204.1, forward strand.
GAAATTTTATGTTAGTTTATATAATTTTATAGTTTGTTTTTTCATGTTTTAGTTATTTTTTTTGGATTACAAGTTATCTACTGATTTGTTGTTGAGTATAAGATGTTATTTTATCTTGGATTGATGGCTTAGTTTTAATATTTCAAATTTGATTACAAAATAAAAAAAAAAATTTTTTTTTACTGTACTATGACCTATTGCTGCGGTTTTGGTCAAAAACCGCAGCAATATACCTATTTTTTTAATATTAACTACAACATATTGTTGCGGTTTTACCTAAAAATCGCAGCAATATGCTTTGGACATCTGATATAAAATAAATATATTGCTGCGGTTTTACTAAAAAACCGCAGCAATATGTTCAACATATTGTTGCGGTTTTACCTCTTGCTGCCCCCTTAATTGCTGCGTGTCCAAAACCGCAGCAATAGGCCACTTTTTAACCGCAACAAATAGCATTTATTCTACTAGTGAACAAAGGAAGATAGACTGAAAGTTGGTGGTCCGAACTCAAGACAACATTCATCCAAGTGGTCAAAAAATGGAGACCGATGCTCGAGAGTATTTGGAAGCAAAGAAGGTTGCGGCTCTACAACGTTCAGCCTCAGGATCCACCCCCCTATCTAAGGGATCCTCCGTTGAGGCTGCCATTCAAGACTGAGGGAAGAAGTCTGGGACCCTCTGCTGTCCAGCCAAGACAGGAGAAAATTGTATTGCAACCTATGGTGTATAGGCGGCCAGGCCTTGCAAACACCTTTTCTAACCCAGTATTAGAGGAATATCGTTGTGAGCACATACCCATTAAGGGACTGTCGGGGGCTCTCAAGATTAACTGGCCAACTTCATTCTCGGCCAAAATCATGGAAGCACCCCTTTTCCCAAAGGTTAAGCTGTCTACGATAGAACCCTTTGATGGGACCACTGATCCGGACGATTACTTGTCCGCATACAAGCATCAAATGTATGTTCAGGCGGTAGATGACGCCACATGGTATAATAATTTCCCAACCACTTTAAAAGGTGTGGCTCAAAAATGATTCAACAACCTCCCTGTTAACCCAGTGAATAATTTCACGGATCTTAGCTATATTTTCACTAGCCATTTTGTAGCAAATCGCCAAGAACAAAAAATAAGCATGCAGTTGGGTAAGATCATCCAAGGACCAAAGGAAGATTTAAGAAGTTCTGTCAAAAGATTCAATTTAGAGGCATTGCAAATTCAAGATCTCAATGCTGGGGTGGCCTTTGACGCCTTCATTAGAGGCTTGAGGCCAGGAACCCATAGAGTTAAGTAAAGATCAATACTCCATTCTTATGGAGATAAAAGATTAGCATGAACTAAAGGCTCCGGCTGAGATGAAGACTCCCTATAAAAATAGGGATAAGAGTAAGTATTGTCACTTCCACAAAGACTGTGGACATGAAACAAATGAATGTAAACATCTTAAGAGAGCTTTGGAAGATTTAGCTCGGAAAGGGAAGATGAATTTGTACTTGCCCAAGGAGGGAGAAAATTTCAGAAAAAAGATGATCGTCAAAGAAAGAAGAAAGAAAGAAAGTGAGAGTACCGATGAGGATGTGGTTCTGGTCATATCAGGAGGATTTGCAGTCGGAAGATCGACTAAGCGGGGACATAAGAACTACCTTAGGGAACTCGGTCAGCATCTGCTCACCAATCAGGCAGAGACTGACCTATTCCTAAAAGTAGTCGTTAGTGAATTGGATCGGGGGAAATTGACAACTCCTCATGATGATCCCTTGGTAGTAAAGATGAAGATAGTAAATTTGAGAGTAAGAAGGATTCTGATCAATACCGGAAGTTCATCACATAACATAAAAGATGATTGTTTGTCAAGGTTAAAATTCAATGAAGGCGACTTCGTCCCAGTTCATCATCCCGTAATGGGGTTTGGGGGAGGAATCATCCACCCAATGGGAACTGTTACCTTGCCCGTCAGGGTAGGAGACAAAGAGGCGTCCAGAACTTTGTTTGTTAAGTTCTTGGTCGTTAGAGATTTGACAGCCTACAATGTCATTCTAGGACGACTAAACCTGAACCATATTAAGGCAGTAATTGTTACTCATCTTATGCTGATGAAGCTTGAGTGTGATGGGGGAAAAATTGGATCACTATATGGGGATCAGCAAGCGGCTAGAGAATGTTATCTCACCACCCTGAGACCCTCATCATGGAGAGGAGAAAAGTCAGAACAGCCAAGGAAACTACTGAAAGTAAGGCAGACGAGTTTGTTAAAGACCAAGTGGACGCTCTGAGGTCGGTGGTTGAAAAACGTCAGGCGCAGGCTCTTCCAGCAAGCAAATCGTCCAGCCTCTTGCCAAGCAAGAAAAGGAAATACATGGCTATCAAAGAAGAAGCAGCCTCGTCAGAAGAAGTGATGGCTATTATGGGTGTTGTACTTGAACGGCCAGAGCCTGTAGAAGCGCCTGTGGGAATTTGTGTGTATGATAAACGTCCAGAAAAGACGCTGAAGGTTGAGTCTATTCTAGAGCCCAAACTAAAGGACGAGCTAGTTGGATTGTTGAAAAAATTCGAAGATGTTTTTGCATACAATGTTGAGGTAGCTGTTCATAAACTGAATATAGATCCAAGTCAAAAACCTGCTCGTCAGACGAAAAGGCACCTTGGTCCGGCCAAGAATCAGTTCGTTGACCAAGAAGTACAAAACTTGTTAAAGTCAAAATTCATTCGAGAGACCTATTACCTAGACTAGATCGCTAATGTTGTCATGGTTCCTAAGCCCAATGACACATGGAGGATGTGTGTGGGGTAAACTGATCTTAACAAAGCTCCTAAGGACAGCTTCCCTTGTCGAAAATATATCGGTTAGTAGATTCCACGGCCGGCTACGCCTTGCTGAGTTTTATGGATGCTTACTCTGGTTTTCATCAAATTCCAATGTGGTCAGAAGACCGAGATAAAACATCCTTCATCACGGAGAAAGGGCTCTATGGTTGGTTGAGGATGCCATTCGGCCTTCGAAATGCACCGGCTACCTTCCAGCGGCTAATCAATACTATTTTTCAGCCACAGCTAGGGTGTAACATGGAGTCCTACATTGATGATATGATTGTTAAAAACCAGGAGGAGCAAAGTCATGTTGGCGATATTAAAGAGACCTTTGAGACTCTTCGAAAATATAAATTGAAGTTGAATCCTTAGAAATGTGTATTCGGAGTGGTATCTGGAAAATTCTTGGGTTTCTTGGTCTACCAAAGAGGAGTAGAAGCAAATCCTAAAAAAATTCAAGGAATCTTAAGCATGACATCACTGTCCAAGATCAAGGAAGTTCAGCTTCTGACAGGGTGCTTAGCAGCCCTAGGACGATTTGTTTCTCAATCAGGTGACAATCATTCCGTTTCAACTATTAAGAAGAAAGCAAAATTTGAATGGATAGAGGGGAAGCTGAGCAAGCGCTCCAGCAATTAAAAGAGCACCTCTGTCAACTACCTCGGTTGGTCAGTCCAGCCGAGGGGGAAAGATTATTTGTATACTTTATCGTCTCGCCTCAAGCTGTGAGTGCTGTTCTGTTGGCCGAAAGAGAATCAGTGCAAGTTCCCATTTATTTTGTGAGTTATGTACTCAAGGATGCAGAACGCCGATGTTCGTTGGTAGAGATGTTCGTCCTGGCACTCCTCATGGCCAGCAGAAAGTTAAGGCCCGTATTTTCTAGCTCACAATATATTAGTCTATACTGACCAACCTCTAAAACAAGTTTTGCAAAAGATGGACGCCTCAAGGCGAATGCTCAAATGGACAGTAGAATTGAACATGTTCGACTTGAAGTTTGAGCCCCGAAAGGCGATTAAAGGGCAAGCTTCGGCCGACTTCATAGTAAAGCTTACCCGGCTAGTTGTAGAGCTTGTAAAAGATCCAGCTGAAGGCAGAAAGCACTGGACGCTCATGGTAGATGGATCTTCTACCGTCAATGGTTGTGGGGCCAGAAATTTGCCAATCTCTTGAAGGAGATAAGTTCGAATATGCACTCAGAGTTGAATTTCAAGCGTCAAATAATGATGCAGAATACAAAGCACTTTTAGCAGGGATAAAAATGTGCAAGGTGGCTGGGGCCTTAGAGATTGAGGCTAAGTCAGACTCTCTGCTAGTCGTCAGTTAAGTTAATGGGGATTTTGAATGCAAAGAAGCATTTATGAGAAAACATATGCACCTAATCCAAGAAGAGGTCAAGTCTTTGAAGCGATTTGTGCTCGACCTAGTTCTAAGATCAGAAAATCGGCATGTCGATGCTCTCTCAAAGTTGGCTAGCTCGGCCGAACGTGATGCACCAAGAACGGTGTTTTGGGAAATAAAGTCAAAGAAAAGTATCGATCAGGAATAAGTATTGTTCCTCAATCGGGGGCAAGTCTGGATGGAAACCATTATAGAGTTTAAGAAAACAGGTCGTTTACCTTCGGATCGTATAGAGGCTAAGTATGTCAAAACCAGGGACAACTGGTTCGAGCTTTGGGATGAAACTCTTTACAAAAAGCATTTAATCGTCCTCTTCTCAAGTGCATCACTAGAGAAGATGGATTGGAGGTTTTGAAAGAGCTTCGCGAAGGAGCCTGCGCTTCTCATATAGGGGGAAGAGTGTTGGGGGAAAAAGCATTAAGGACTGGGTATTACTTTCCCATCTTAAAGGAGGATGCCCTTTACTATGCCAAGAAATATGATAGCTGTCAGAAGCATAGTAACATACACCAAAAGCCGTCCAACTATCTGACTCCAATCTTGTTCCCGCTTTTCTTTGCCAAATGGGGCATGGACATTCTAGGACCGTTTCCCATAGCGACTGGCCAGAAAAAATTTATGTTAGTAACAGTGTTACTACTTCACCAAGTGGGTTGAAGCTGAAGCAATGCAGGGAATCACTACTAATGATGTCAAAGGGTTCATTTGAAAAAACATCATAACAAGATTAGTCATGCCTCAGTCCATTGTATTTGACAATGGTCCACAATTTGAGACTCCTAAACTCAAAGACTGGTTGGCTGGACGAGAAATCAAGGCTCACTTTGCGACTATTGCCCACCGGCTGGCAAATGGGCAAGTAGAAGCATTTAACAAGATCTTATCAAACGGCATAAAAAAGAAACTAGACAATGCAAAAGGCTTATAGGTAGAAGAATTACAATTGGTATAATGGTTCATCAAAACAACGACAAAGAATTCAACTGGGGAAACTCTGTTCATGCTTCTCTATGGTTCTGCATCCGTCTTGCCCATTGAAATAGAGGAACCTACTTTGAGAATCATGTCATACTCAGAAGAGGCCAACCGGGCTGCTCTGCGCACGACTTTGGACCAGGTACCAGAGATCAGGGGCAATGCATTGTTAAGAATGCAGCTATATAAACTCCGAATGGCTCGAGAATTTAACAAGAGAGTTGTGAGACGACCACTCAAAGTAGCGGACCTGGTCCTAAGGAAGATGGAAGCGGTCGGCAGAGCAAAAGAGTTAGGCAAACTAACACCAAATTGGGAAAGACCTTATCAAATCATCCAGGAAGTGCAAAGTCCATCTTTAATCCATGGATGACCGTCCAATCCCCCGAACTTGAAACTTAGTTACCTTAAAAAAGTACCACGTCTGAGTGAACTAATGAAGTTTGTTAGTTCCTCATGAAAGTGCTACGGCACAACAATGAAAAAGTAGATATGTATACATGTATCTTGGCAATCATCCAAGCAAAATTCATATAGTATAATTCTACTTTCACATTATATTTATCTCTTTACTTCTTACTTAACGCTATTTACTTAGGGGCATCTTACCACCGCCAGAATAGTGGTTTAAAATAAGTAATTTTGAATAAAGTAGCAAGGTAAATACAAACGTCAACAATATCAGTAAAACAAGGAAAAATTCCTTGACACACAATGCTTCTACAAGGAGACCGAATAAACATGTTACAGATCTATAAGGTTTGTCACATGACGAATGGTATTCAATTGATAAACTCTAGAAAGCGCAACATCAATTTCCTAAAAGAAGACGGTCAGAATTAAGAAACTTTAGTAAAGGGATCTTACTTTCAATCATAAGGCCATCCAAGTAATAACCACCTTAGTAAAAGAACAAGTTATAACAAAAGAAAAATAAAGAAAGCAGGACGGACTACTGGTCCCCTGAATGCTTTTATCCCTCATAAATCACTATTAGACATGGTCGTTCTCCTTCTTGGAACAAAGAGGATTCATAGTATACACTTCGTCCAAGAGGGTAGGGGGGAAAGCCAAGACATAGTGATTCGGTTGAATCCGTCCATGGTAATGGTCAATCTATGACCGTGGACCATGGACGGCTTGATAACTGGTTTAAAAAGCACACAAGCAAAACCATTTGCTGATTATTCTAGCAATTCTCAGACGAACAACACAAACAGTTGTAAAATTATCTTTAAAAAAATAGAGATCGTCCAGAAATAAATTGGTTGAATAACCAACAGAAGTCCTGTTTAAGTAAAACACTTCTATGGTCTAAGACGAGTAACTTCAACACTTTGGTACTGAGTAAGAGTTGGAGTAAATACAAATTCAATTCATTCGTATTGGACGGATTGCATTCATTCATAATTAGACGAGGAAAAACCGCTGGAAATTATGGATAAGAAGGAAAAAGTTCTGAGAAATAAAATAATTCCCCTTGTTAAAGTTCTATGGAGTAACCATGGAGTGAAGGAACCAACTTGGGAGCTCGAAGCAGACATGAGGAATCAATACCCACAACTTTTTTATTAAGGTAAACATTTAAGTTTCGAGGAGTAAACTTCTTTTAAGGAGGATAGAGTGTGATATCTATCATGAAACCTTTATTAATATACATGAATAGCTTGATTCGTGAACACAAGAGTTTTGATTAGAGTTTCCGCTGAATTACAAGAAGTGGAATATGGTATGTCTTATGGATCAGACTATTAGACCTTGACATGCAACATTAAACTCTTGCTAGTTTCCATTAGGAACTTATATTTATAAACTACATTATTCCACCTCAAATAATCAAGTTCTCATAACATTCAATACCTTGAGAAGTTAGTATAATGTTAGGCTACAAAATAGAAGAACAAGAAGCATAATGAGCAAGTTGCTTGTTCGGCAGCAGCTAAGGTGGCTTAACTATGTCATATAGGCAAGCATGAGGTGCTTTCATTCCCATTTTTCTTCACACAACTATCATACACACCCTTGGACATGATTGGAGTGTCCCAAACTCACCACAGGACTGATTACCAGGAAACGTTATGGACACCTACTGTTGCACCTCGCTAGATATCACTCTAGCAGCATACCCATTTTGTTAAGAATATATCTCACTCTAAAAATAAATAAAAAATTCTTGTTTTTATGGAATGATGCAGATTTTATCTAACTCTAAGAGTGGAATCACTCAAAATTACTATTGTTAAGGCACCCAAACAATCAGATACTTTTAGTCGCGCCATCTGTGATATTTCTGGACCAATCAAGGTATACTGTGGTTTTCTCTTATTTATTATCATGTTTTAGGTTGTTCCAATCTTTTATAGCATACTAGAAACCTTGAATAGCATGAGAAAAGTCCAGGATTTTACTTTTAAGTTCCAAATATATACAGAAAACATATCCAAAGATCATGCTATGTTCTGTCCATCAGAACAAATTTACCCCTCCTTGTTTCTTAAGATTTTTCAATAGATTATACTTCGTATTTCGCCTAGTAGTTTCTGTGCATATATTTAACATGATATATATATTTGTGTTATATAAAACTTAGGAAACTTTGAAGTTGAAACATTTGTGAAATAGGAGGTCTAAGTTGTGAACAATGCTCGTTAGACCTGTTTTAACAAGGTGAGACTTACGCCTATGTTTTCCTTCAATTCCTTATGTTCTTAAGTGAAAATTATCATTTCAAATATGTGTTATGACCTACTGGGACATGAAGAGTATTTTACATAATCAATTAGGCATTCATGGTAATGACTTATTTCTAATGCTCACATGTAAAATATTTGAACTGAACAAGTAGCTACTGTTGGTGTTGTATTGAGGTTGTTAAGTACTAAATTCGATGTTGTTCCCTATAATAAATGTGTTCTAAAACATGTCAGAATTATGTGTATAAAATTTCAAGGCAAAATATTTTGTCACGAATGAGTTATGTTAGATATAAGCATGTAAGCGCTAGTGTAAGTAAACTAAAAATTCTATTATGACACTATGATTTGGAAGTGGAACCTATTCAATATTTTGTGATGTAAGATGTCTTTGAATGTTAATTCAACTGTCAATATAATTATAATTCATAATATAAAGTGGAATAGTAAAGCAATGGTTAAGGAGCCTTAAAGATCACTCGCTAGAGAGTATCTCTTAGGTCATGTACCAAGCACAAAATTTTTAGGGTATCTCTAATGGTTGACCCTAAGGACCTTCTTGTGTGTAAGAATATGCCTTGAATTGGTTGTGCTTCGAAGGTGTTCGACAAAATGCGTAGGAGACGCAAGTCTGTGTCTCGCCCGGGCAGGTCGGGTGAACCTTGCCCGGTCGGGCGCGCAAGCCAACTTAGGAGAACGAAGTTCCGCCCGGTCGGGCGCGCAAGCTTTTCTGGGGAACTGGGTACCGCCCGGTCGGGCGGATTTTGCGGAAAACGCGTTTTGAGCTGCTAGGTGTAAATAGATTATTTTTACCTAGGTTTTACACGACGAAAAACACTATGTTCTCTCTGTAATCTGGTTTCTTCTCATAATAAAATATTCTCTCTCTGTGCCGTGGACGTAGCCAAATTGGTGAACCATGTAAATCTGTTGTCTGATTTTATTGTTTTTGAGTTTATTATTTGTTTATCTCTCACGTCTGTTATAACAAATTGGTATCAGAGCTTTGGTGATCGATCTGTGTGAGAAAGATGTCTGGGATGAATGTCAAAATTGATAAATTTACTGGGAGGGATAGTTTTAGTCTGTGCAAATCAAGATGCGGGCTTTACTGAAGCAACAGGGGTTGTGGACACCATTGGCAAAGAAGGCAACGGATTCAGTCACCGCTGAGATGGTCGTTCTGGAGGACAAGGCTCATTCAAAGATTATGTTGTGTCTGGCAGATGACATAATCACTAAAGTCGCGGAGGAGGAAACCGCATCTGGTCTGTGGTTGATATTAGAGAGTTTGTATATGACAAAATCTCTAACCAACAAGTTGCTTTTGAAGCAACGTCTATTCAGTCTGCGAATGCATGAAGGTATGCCTCTTAGAGATCATCTAGATCAATTAAATATAATTTTGCTAGAATTGCGTAATATTGATGTGAAGGTAAAGGATGAGGATGTCGCTTTAATCCTGCTTGTTTCTTTACCTATATCGTATGAAAATTTTGTGCAATTTTTCATTGTTGGTAAAGATTATGTGTCCCTAGAAGAAGTTAGATCAGCTTTGCATACTAGGGAATTGCGCCATAAGGCATCGGGTGGTGGTACAGGTATAGAAAATCAGTCCTGTGGGTTTGTGGCCAGTAGTAGTGGTAAAGGACATGGTAAAAAGAATTTAAAGAAATCTGGAAATCCTAAAGAGGTCCTAAACCTAATGATATATGTAGTTACTGTAAGGAAAAGGGGCATTGGAAGAAGGAATGTCCTAAAAAGAAGCATCAGGAGGATAAATCTGGGTCTGGTTCTTCTGCTGTTGCAGCAGAAAATTCGAATTCTGAGGATGACCTTGCTCTATTTTCAAATGAGCAAACATATTGTAGTGATGTGTGGGTTCTTGATTCTGGAGTGTCATATCATATGAGTCCTCATAAGAAGTGGTTTACTACTTATGAGCAGGTAGATGGGGGTAATATTTCGATGGCTAACAGTGCAGTCTGTAAGACAGTTGGAATAGGCTCTATCAAGATCCGGACACATGATGGTATTTTCTATACTTTGAAGAATGATAGGCATGTTCCACAGATGACTAAGAATCTGATTTCACTTAGTCTATTAGACAGTAAGGGATTCAGTTTCAGAGGTGGTGGTGGAATTGTGTATGTTTGCAAGGGTTCAAAGAAGGTTTTGAAGGGGATCAAGCATGGTACTTTGTATGTTCTGTAGGGTTCTACTATCTCAGGTTCAGCTGTTGTTGCGTCGTCTGAGGTTCAGAAAGGGGATATGACCAAGCTATGGCACATGAGACTTGGTCATATGAGTGAGAGAGGAATGCAAATCCTCTCCAAGGCAAATCTTCTGGGTGGCCATAGGGTCACGAACCTAGAGTTTTGTGAGCACTGTGTTTTTGGGAAATTACATCGTAGCAAGTTTCCTAAGGGAATTCATAGTACAAAAGGTACTCTGGATTATATCCAATGTGATTGTTGGGGTCCTTCATGACTGGAGTCTTTGGGAGGTCACAGGTATTTGTTTCTTTCATAGATGATTATTCAAGAATGACTTGGTTGATTATCATGAAGTCAAAATGTGAAGCTTTCAAGAATTTTAAGCAGTGGAAGGCATTATGGTGAAAATCAAACTGGGAAGAAGATCAAAAGGCTCGAACTGATAATGGTCTGGAATTTTGTTTGTCTGAGTTCGAACGAGTTCTGTAAGAATGAAGGGATTGCTAGGCATCACACTGTCAGAAATACGCCACAACAGAATGGTGTAGCAGAAAGAATGAATCAGACACTTCTGGAGAGAGCTCAGTGCATGCCCTCTAATGCTGGTATGACTAGAAGGTTCTGGGGAGAAGCTATCAATACAGCATATTATTTGTGACCTCAGTCTGGGATCAATCTCAAAACACCATATGAGATGTGGTCAGGTAAGCCTGCAGATTACTCAGATATGCGAGTTTTTGGTTGTAATGTCTACTATCATGTGAATGAAGGAAAATTAGAACCAAGGGCTAAAAAGGGAGAGTTTGTGGGTTATGGAGATGGAGTTAAGGGCTATAGAATCTTGTCTCTGTCTGAAGGAAGGGTTATACATAGTAGAAATATAGTCTTTGATGACAATTCTATGTTTAATCCTACTGTGATGTCCATTGAAGTATCAGATACTCTGGTAGTGTTGATAAACAGTTGGAGCATCAAGTCACTCATGATGAGAGTGATGATCATCAACACATTGGTTCTGAAGAACCATCATCTTCACGCCAGTGAGGAGGCGCCTAGCCTGGCACGGGAACGTCCTATAAGGACAAATTTTGGAAACCTCCAAACAGATATGGGTTTGAAGATATGGTGGCTTATGCACTACAAGTTGCTGAAGAGGTGGATGTCTATGAGCCATCCACCTAGACATCCACCTATAAGGAAGCAGTTACATGTACAGAGTCTACCCATTGGCTTGTTGCAATGGGGGAAGAGATGGAGTCACTTCATAAGAACGAGACTTGGGAGCTTGTGCCTAAGCCTTCAGGGAGAAAAATTTTACTTGTAAATGGGTTTTCAAGAAAAAGGAGGGGATAACATCTGAAGAAGGGGTCAAGTATAAGGCTCGACTGGTTGCAAGAGGGTTCACACAAAGGGAGGGTGTAGACTATAATGAGATTTTTTCGCCTGTAGTCAGACATACTTCCATCAGGGTGCTACTAGCGATAGTTGCACATCAGGATTTTGAGCTTGAGCAGCTAGATGTAAAAACACTTTCTTACATGGAGAGTTGGAGGAGGAAATATATATGGCTCAACCAGATGGGTTTCAGGTTCCGGAAAGAAAACAGTGTTTGCAAGTTGAAGAAGTCCTTATATGGGCTAAAGCAGTCTCCAAGGCAATGGTACAAGAAGTTTGATAGCTATATGATGAAGCTAGGCTAATAACAGGAGCTCATATGATTGTTGTGTGTATCATAACAAGCTGACAGATGGGTCGTTTATCTACTTAGTGCTATATGTAGATGATATGTTGATAGCTGCCAGGAACAAGTGAGATGTTCAGAGATTGAAGGAATTTCTCAATGATGAATTTGAAATGAAGGATTTGGGTGCAGCAAGGAAGATTTTGGGGATGGAGATTTATAAGGAGAGGACTAAGAAGAAACTTTTCTTGTCACAGAAAGGTTATATTGAGAAGATATTGTCAAGGTTTGGCATGTCAACAGCAAAACCTATAGATACTCCAAGTGCTTCGAATAGTCACTTGTCTGTGGCTTTTGCACCTAAGTCTGCTGAGGAGAAGGAGTACATGAGTCGGGTTCCGTATCCTAGTGCAGTAGGGAGCTTGATGTATGCTATGATTTGCACTATGCCGGATCTTGCACATGTAGTCAGTGTGGTTAGTAGGTTCATGGGTGATCCTGGTAGGGAGCATTGGCAGGTAGTCAAGAGGATCTTTCGGTATCTTAGAGGTACGTCAGATATTGGTCTCATCTATGGAGGTGATATGGCATGCTTAGTTGCAGGATATTCTGATTCTGATTACACTGGAGATATGGATGGTAGAAGGTCTATGACTAGCTATGTGTTCACTCTTGGTGGTTCTGTGGTAAGTTGAAAAGCAACTTTGCAGCCTACTGTAACTTTGTCTACTACTGAGGCAGAGTATATGGCCTTGACAGAAGCAGCTAAGGAGGGAATCTGGTTAAAGGGGTTAATTAGTGATTTTGGTGTGGATCATGTCAGGCAACTGTAACTGTGATAGTCTGAGTGCAATATGCTTTGCTAAGGATCAAGTCCATCATGAGAGGACTAAGCATATTGATGTGAGATATCATTTTCTGAGAAGTGAGACAAGGATTAAGGTGAAGAAGGTAGGAACTGCTGATAGTCTTGCTAATGTGTTCACCAAGCCAATTTTGCAGAGTAAGTTCCAACATTGTTTGGACTTACTCAATGTTCGTGATTGTTAGTTGCCCTCTTGGGGCAATTCTGGGGTACTTAGGGACTAATCTGGTCTGGTTGTCTTTTGGGATAAATCTGGTGTTTGGGAGATTCTGGGCGTTGTGATCAATGCATCTAGTTTTCTGGTTATTGTGAGGGGATTCAAATCAAGGTGGAGATATGTAAGAATATGCCTTGAATTGGTTGTGCTTCAAAGGTATTCGACAAAATGCGTAGGAGACGCAAGCCTGCATCTCGCTCGGGAAGGCCGGGCGGACCTCGCCTGGTCGGGCGCGCAAGCCAACTTAGGAGAACGAAGTTCCGCCCGGTCGGGCGGATCTCGCCCGATCGGGCGCGCAAGCTGTTCTGGGGAACTGGGTACCGCCCGGTCGGGTGCATTTCACCCGGACGGGTCGGCGAATTATGCGGAAAACGCGTTTTGAGCCGCTGGGTATAAATAGATTATTTTTACCTAGGTTTTACACGATGAAAAATACTCTGTTCTCTCTGTAATCTGGTTTCTTCTCATAATAAAATATTCTCCCTCTCTCTGCCGTGGACGTAGCCAAATTGGTGAACCACGTAAATCTGTTGTCTGATTTTATTGTTTTTGAGTTCATTATTTGTTTCTCTCTCACGTCTGTTATAACATTGTGGGGTATTATATTAGTCGCTTTATAGTGTACCTCTATTGGGTTACTTTGAGGGAGTGCGCACTTAAGACATAGAGGCCTTATCGTTTTTCAAGGGAAGACATTTCCTAGTATGCGATGTGTTTGCAATCTGGTGTTGTTACCATTGCGTCGTTCCCTTACCTGTTCCTAATAAATTAATCCATTGTGTGATATTATTTAATTGTCTAACACTCAAGGTAAGCTGTGAGATGAATGTTATGTACTTATAAGTGTAGTTCATATATGGGTCAAGGTTCGAGGGAATGTGTACCTCTCTTACCTAAACGTTTACGTTGTAAGATAAACTCACTCAGTTAAATTGATTTAACCCTTGTCCATTTAATTCATGGGGTGGGCAGTGGTCCATTTTGTACAAGTTTATATGGAAACCCATCTAAGTTGGTAGATCACTTTTATCATCTTCAATTTTTGTAAAAGTTTGTTATAAGAAAAAAGCTAGAATGGTACTTCAGAAATTTAAAGTCGCGGGCCAAACTAACTGCCCACAACCATGCATGAATTTGGTAGAAAGTATAGAAAGTTGTTCTATAATAATTATTAGCAGAGGTATTGCGTTTATCTTATTTAAAACTTGTCGAATGTTTACCAAAAAAGGACAACTCATTATTGTTGATGGGGCATGGGCCACCCAGGACCCTTATTAGATCTGCCCATGTGTACAAGTTTATGTGAAATCCCATTTAAGCTAATGGTAGATCACTTGTATCATCTTTTGTTTTTGTAAAAGTTTGTAATAAATGTAATTATCACTAGTGGAAAAAACATTATATGTCACTTTGTATCAGATGCGGTTTTTGTAAAACCGCATCCAAAAATCAACATTATCTCTATTATATAAGCCAAGGGAGGAGGTGTGGTGTCCTCATTTGAAATGACTAGAATACCCTCTAATAAATTAAAATATGTTTTTATATTAAATTTAAAAATGAGAATCAATGTAACTTTCCATATGGAATAAGTCAAAAATGGAATATGAAATCACCATTAACAACTTTACTAGATTGACATAGTCAATTCACGAAATTAATTAAAATCTTCAATTTAAAAAAAGTTTGTGATATATCATGACAACATAATACTTTGTATTTACAAAGTTCAAACAATATGCATGATTTATTAACATTTATAATCGTTAAAGAACTATACTAAAGCCGTTGACAAAGAATTATTAAATCTCGACCAAAATTTTCTAACAAGTAAAAATCGGTCACCTTCAGTTCAAAAAGATAATAACATCTACAAAAAAAACTCAATAATTTAAATTACTACCGAAATAATTTTAGATTAAAAAAATATATGTCGACGCACGCATCGCGTGCATTTACGACTAGTAAATGAGAAAGGAAGCTGGGAGGATAATCTGATGCGGTCTACTTGTGGACCGCATCAGAATAAAAAAACTGATTAGGTTTTTTAAAAATTTGATGCGGTTCCTCGGACCGCATCATATTATCGTTATTTTTTTCCTCAAAAATCCGGTCATACACAATAAGAAGCCCAATAGCCTAACCAAAAAAAAAAAACCCATTTCACCCCACGTCCCTACCCCGTTTCACCCTAACCCATTTCACCCTCCTCTCTCTTTCACCCTCCTCCTTCCTCCCTCCCTCCCTCCTCCCAACCTAGCCAATATTGACAGCAACAACCCAGCAAATTCAAGCTCTCTCCTCGATCTTATCCTCGTTACTCTTCAATGTCTCTGCTCCTTCGCCATCGACTTCTCGCTATCATCATCACTGTGGCTCGAAAACACCACTTGCAACGAGAATCGAACCGTTGGATTATCGAATCTAATTTACAAGAATCACTGAAACTTGTGGAATTTCTTTGGGGCATATTATGTAATCGCTGAAACTCTTATTAAATAGGTTAGTTTTCTCCATAATTATGTTTTAAGAATTTTACATTGTTCAACTTCGTTTTCTAATTGGAGTTAAATTTACGAGAGTAATTAGAGGAATTTTGGGATTCAATTAAAGTCGTGAATTTCGCTGATGTATTTCCCTATTAGGATTGGTTTCTCCCTAAGTTAGCTAATTAAACAATTTGACAAAAATCCCCAAATTCAACCAGAGTTTAGATTTAATAAGAGTGGGTTTTAAGTATTCTATATGCTCAAAGTTGGCTTTAGTTTGGGAAAGCTGACCAGACGGTTATAACATAAACAAACTCTTTGACGCATTAACCAGGTTGAACTCGAATTTGGTGCGCAAATCAGCGAAAGTCGTATGCTTTGATCTCCAAAATCTGCACAAATGGAGATATTCGGTATGGACTTCGGCTGTGTCTTGGAATCGCTTAAACATGGCCATATTCCGGAGAAAATTTGTTTACTCCCCTTAATTTCCAAGCTTCTTGGCTATTCTATCATTGCTGCTTCCACCATAGTCAAGATCCCTCGGGTTTCTTTCGTTCTCTCTCCTAAATTTTATGTGAAAAACCCTAATCTTGCAATTTTCAATGTGATTCTAATTCTTCAAATCGGGCTAGTTTGCATAATTTATTCAATTTATTTGCTACCTTTTCTACTGAATTTCTTTTTTTTTCTATAAATGCAATGATTCGCGGCAAGAGTCAATCTTTGGTCTTCATAGTTGTTGCGATTTTGTTGATTCTTGCGGATTTGAATTAGAGTGCTTTTTCATTGCCATTTAATTGAAATATGAAAATTCAGGGATTGGTGAATTGATGGCTGATTTGGTACAACGTCGTAAATTATGAGTATCATATTGTAAAGGGATAGTCCATGTTTTTTTTTTTTTTTTTTTTTGGCAATAACATAGATAAACAGATCCAACTTAGATCCTAGAGCCTTCCTTTCTTGCCTTAGTAGCAATAGAGTGGGCTTTTACTATACTAGTTCTATCTACCTTACAAATTTTTACCGAATTGAAATTCGTAACTAACAACTTTATATCTAGAGAGATGTTCCTTATAGATGTTGGTGCTTTTATTTTTCTCCCTGAGACCTTCTACTAGGGTTTTCGAATCCGTCCAAACTTCTAATTTCAATATTTCTATTTAACATTTCCTTAAGACTACAAAGAAGAGTTAGGGCTTCAGCTTGATCTGCTGAGTTGGCATTGATAATCTTCCCTCCTTTATCCACTTCCTCATTCCTCTTTTTCAGGACCCAACCATAAGCTTCTATACCTCGATTTTGCCCTCTTTCTTTTGATATCTTCCATGCTCCATCTATTAGGAGCTTATAGTCCACGTCCTGGTCCGACCAGTTGTAAGTCCAAATGATTGATTTTTCTCTCGACTAAGATTTGGGGGATATCTTGTTGTCTTCTTCTTTGGTGCACCACTTACGGCTCTCCTCATCCCTTTTCTTCCAGGAATTGAGAATGTTGAATACTTCCCTTGGGTCGAACTTTTTCCTTGGGTTGAAGATGGAGTTGTTCCTGTATAACCAAATACTCCAAAGAACCCACAAACTCATGCACTCGGTCATTGACTGGAATTTCGTTCATCATGAAATACCAAATCCAATTTTTGGACCAACCCTCAATTTGCTCATTGCACTTATCCACGTTTATTAGTCCTAAGCTGGAGGCAGCTCAAATTCTTTTCGTTACTTCACAATTTTTAAATAAGTGAGTATCCGACTCTTCTTCCTGTCTGCAAAACGTACAGAGAGCGAGTCTCGCTTAGGATTTTCTTCTTCGTAAGGTTTACTCGGGTGGCTAAAGCACCATTAACTAGCTTCCAATAGAATATTTTCCATTTTGGCCAGAGTTTTTTCGCCCAGAATTTCTTCCAAAAAGCTATTGTTTCCCATGAATTCTCATTATTTCTCATTGTTATCCAATACCCCGATTTTTTAGTATAGCGCCCATATTTGGAATGTAGCCAGATGAGCTCATCCTCCTGATCAGTGATGTGGATTGCTTTGATCCTCCTAGCATCCTGCTCTCCAAACCATTTGATAAGTGCTTCTTCATTCCAAGATGCATTATTACTTATTAAATCACTTATCCATTCTGGTTTATTATCTTGTGATTGGATCTCTTGTCCTACAAATGCAATTGGGTCACCCTCTACCCATTTAGGCCCAAGGATCTTCGATTTCCTACCATTCCCTACCATAGTTCCCGCTCCTAGGGCCAGGAAGTGCACACTTCTCATAATACTTCTCCCTCCCCACGAGCAGGCTGCAGGGATTTTACCACTTAGACTTTTTAAGAACCAATCATCCGAATATTTGGCTCTAAAGATTTGACTTGCCAATAGGAGGGGATTCTGATGCATGCGCCATGCTTGTCTAAACAATGTGGCTTTGTTTATTGCAAGGAGGTTTCTCAACCCTAAACCTCCTTCTAGTTTGTGCTTTTCAAGAAGGCTTCGTTTTTTCCAATAAATCGGTTTTTTATCCTTATTTGTTTTCCACCAGAATTTTAGAAGAGTTGAGGTGGAGCTTGCTAGAACTTTCTTAGGAAACAAGTAAATAGCCATTATGTGAGAAGCAAAAGCCATAAGGATACTATTTATTAGAAGAAGTTTCTGCTTGGTTTAAGGATGAGAAACTCCACGAAGTTATGGTATTCGAAATTTTTTGCGGCAATTCCTGGAATGCCTGTATTGAATGCCCCGTCACATCCATCGGGCAGCCTAAATAGGTCCCCAGTCTCTCTTTACTCTCCACTTTCAACCTTTTGTTCAAAAGCCTTCTGAATTTTTGCGGGGTGTTCCTACTGAAGACAGAATATGACTTATTATTGTTTACCATTTCACTTGACATAGCGCAGAAGGAACTTAGGATTCGTTGAAGATTCCAAGCATTCTCTAGAGTACCCTTTAAGAAGAAGAGGGCGTCATCAGCGAATAGAAAGTGGGAAATTTCTGGGGCTCTCCTATGCACTTTGAGACCCCTGATCAGCCCCAGCTTTTGTTGTTGAGAAATTTTCCTAGATAAGACCTCCATACATATAATGAAGAGATACGGGGAAAGCGGATCTCCTTACCTTAACCCCGCACTAGGAGTGAAGCTTCTTGTTGGCTCACCATTCACAAGAACAGAATAAGTGACAGATGAGATGCATTCCATAATGATATTGGTCCATCTCGCGGGGAATCCTACTTCATTTAGCACCTCCCTTACAAAGTCCCATCGGATCCTATCATATGCCTTGTTAAGATCTAGATTAAGAATCATACTGTATTTGGCATTCTTCTTCGACTTTTTCACCTTATAAAGCATTTCATGCGCAATAACACAGTTGTCATTAATCGATCTTCTCAGGACAAAAGCGTTTTGAAATTGCCCTATAAGAGAGTTCATGATAGGCTAAAGTCTCCTAAAGAGACATTTGGAGATGATCTTGTATGAAGTATTGCACAGACTTATAGGTCTATACTGGCCAACATTCTCTGGTCTACTCACTTTTGGAATTAGTGCAATGAATGTCTTGTTAGTCTCTCGAAGCATATTCCCTCCTTCAAGGAAATTTTTCGTGGCTTGGCACACCTCATCTCCAATTATCTCCCATTTTTCTTGATAAAAGATGGGCGGAATTCCATCCGGACCCGGAGACTTGAGGGGGCTCATACTGAAGATCCCACCCTTGATTTCTTCTGATGAGAAGGGTTCATCTAGCTGCATAAACTGAGCATTCGAAAGCCGTGGCATCTCCTCTAACCACTCTCTAGTAGACATCCTTTCTTCTGCTGACTCCCCTGGGTTGAACAGCTGTTCAAAGAAGGAAGCAAATTCTTCTTTAATCTTATTTTCATCTACAGTCCAGTTTCCCCTTGAATCTTTAATGGCTTTTATATCATTCCCTCCTTTCCTTGATTTCATGCTTTTATAGAAGAAGCTACTAGGTTGATCTCCAAGATTGTCCCATTTTACTCGCACCCTTTGCTTCCAATATTCTAGCTTGATGTCTGTGGACGCCCTAAAATCCCTTCTCTTGTTTCTTTCCTTCTCGCGATTTTCCGGGCTTTGATTTTCCATTTGATCTTCCAAGAGTTCTTGATTTAGGTTATCCCATTGAATACCATACTCTTTCTTGTAGTTTAAGCACCAATGTCTACAATCTGTGGCTATCTTCTGGAGTTTTAGTTGTATTCTAAATAATGCAGACCCCGTTATCGTCAAGTGCCAAGCTGAGCTAACAATTTCATCTATAGCCTCAAACTTAAGACACCACGCCTCTATTTTGTAAGTGCTTTTTTTTGCTAGAGGTAGGGTGACAATACACAATGATTGGACCATGATCCGAAATAAAAATTGGGAAATTTAATGTCAAAGCGTCCGGAAATTCAGTTCTCCAATTGTCGTTACAATATCATCTATCCAATCTTTCAAGAATCTCCTTATTCTCTTTCCTATTGTTTGACCAAGTGAATTGCACTCCATGATATGGAATTTCCATGAGGTTACAATCCTCCTTCCATTCTTTCAACTATTGAGCCCCTTTGATGTTTCTTTTTCCTCCTAGCTTTTGCTCACTAGATTCAAGTTGGTTAAAATCTCCCAGTAGGAGATGTTTCCCAGGGTGCGACCATAGAAATGCTCTTATGGTATTCCACACCGGAGCTCGTTTTTCATAGATGGGCTCCCCATAAACACAAACAACATAAAAAACAACATTACATTCATCCTTTACTTCGCAGCATACATAGTTAGATGAAACAAACAATATAGACACATCAATAGGTCAATCCCAGCACAAAATTAGGCCCCCAGCAAGGTCCTTAGAATCGTGTCCTACCCAACCTTTAAAACCTAGCTTACATGACATACTATCTAAATCTACTACCTTGCTCTTGGTTTCAGAAAGAAAGAGAAAATTTAAAGCTTGACTACTGACGAGCCATTTGATGAACGGAATAGTCGGGGAGTCAGTAGATTTAAGACCCCGACAATTCCAGGCTCCCGCCTTCATATCACCTTGGGGGACTGCTTTGGGCCAGCCTCCACACCCATATCGTAGCTCGACCCATCTGAACTTGAGCTTATATCATCACTTCCACTCAAACCATATTTGAGCTTGTTCTTTCCTTTGAAACACTTCTAGAACTTGCATCTTTTTTTAAGTGGCACCCACTCTTCTGATTCCTCTTCAATAGTCACAAGCTTTCCTCCTACCTGCGGTTCAATGACTTTCTTCTTCTTATCTTCCGAGATGATGAGCTTCTCCCAGAAGTTGCCTACCCATCCCAATTTCATTTTTGCAAAAGCTTTTGTCCTTCTGGCTCTTTCCTTCGCAATTTTATCAGCAGCTTTTCCTTTTTTCTTGTAAAGAGATCTACGCACCCTACTTGGACCACTTTGATTCCCTGTGTCTTCAATCACCCCCTGTGCTACATCCAATTCCATCAGGTCCTCTTCTATTGGACTAAAATCCAAATCTGCTGAGTAATACGGGTCTTCCATTCCCATAGGCTCCTTCCCTTTTCCTTGTCCCAGTCCTTTTTCCTCACAACTCGTCCATTTAGTGGAGGAAGCAGGTTTTGGGTCTGGGCATTCCTTCCCCGAAATAATAAGAGGTTTTGGCTTAACAACTATAGGACCACATGGACTTTTTGGGCTTTCATAGAAACGGATGATAGGCCCAGCTGCCAGTTTGAAAGGATTAGGATAAGGGATCTTTTCTTTTCGTGTTTTACTTGGGCCTTTCTCGGGGTCTTGAAAATAGGAAACCTCAGATCTAGAGGATTCTTTTTGGTATGGGCCTTCCTTTCTCTCAAGGATATCTTCAGGAGTCAGTGGGCTTGCTGGTCCTTTTTTAACTTCTACCCTTTCTTGAAGAGATAAGACAAATTTTTTTGACAGATATGCAAGAGAATTTGGTTTTGTGAAAGGGGTAGAAAAAGTAAAGGACTGGGATGAGTCACTAGACTCTTCAGGTTCATCTGAATCCGAGGAGTGTGGGCTTGGGAATTGGGGGCTTTGGAGAAGGTCTCTAAGAGAAACGAGAGCCATGTTGCATGTGAAGATTTCCCCCATAGGAATAAATGGGTCATTAAGTGGGTTTGAAGGACGGTATAGCCTAGAAGAATCTACCGAACCCGGCCAAACTCAAATTTTTTAGCACCTGAGCATCCAGCTCACTCCATTCATTTTCCATTTTTGACCAGGCTAATTTTCTTTGAAACAGACAGAAGGGGTTGTTAAAAGAGAGAAAGGATGGGTCAATTTTTGAAAGTCTGGAAGGGTATAAATAGAATTGGAGTTAAGAGAACTATCAGTAACTCCAGAAGTATGTGGGTTCCTAAATGGAATTTGCAGAGGCATATTGGAATAAATGACTATGGGCTTAGAGTCACACGCCACCATTTGATTCAAGATGAAAAGCGTCTCTCTCAGAGGGTGGAGAGAAGCATCAATGGACTGATGTTTAGCCTGCAGGAAGTCATTACTCAATGCGCTACTTTCAATCAAAATTTGGTTGGCACTTTTTTCATTAAATAGATTTGAGTTAATGAACTGGTTTAAGACCCTACTCTCTGATAAGTCTTCCCTTAAGTCTTTATTAACCCTGCCATTATCACTTCAAATACCTACTGAGCTAGGAGAGGAGAGCCTTTTAATACCTTCAACTTTACCTTCTTGCAAATCCAGCCTGTTTTCTACAGGATTTAAAGACTGACCTCTGCGTTCTTCTCTTGGTTGGACTGTTTGACTCCTACTGCCCCTGCAGTTTTATCCTTTTAGCTTCCGTTGAATTGACCAAGCTATAGGAGGCCTTTCTTTTCTTTTCTAAGCATCCCCCTGTCGTCCTTCGCCGGCGATGGTTTGATTTCTTTCCTGCTGATCCCTGATATTTTCCTCCTTGCTTCTTCTCCGAGTTGAAATTTGTTTTTATAGGTGCGATAGGCATGAAGTTTTGCCTTTCCCATAGGAGCCTTTTTTTCCTCGGTCCTTCCTCTTCACTTGAAGATTCTGCCTCGGTCGTTTTCCTGCGGCCGAGCAATTTCCATTACTAGGCCTATCCGAAGAGGAGGAAGACATAGATTTCGAGGGTGAGCTTTGAAAACTCGCACCGAATGGAATTTCATGTGATGGGGGAGTAGTAAGATCAATTTTGGACGTTCTTAGGACTTCAATCCTCCTAAGCCCTATCAACTTATTTGTAAAGCACTGCGAAGGAGGATGACCTATTAATAAGTTTTGCATATCAATGCAAACTTCCGACATTCTTCTCCCAAATCTCATTTGGGCTTCCTCAATCGAATATGGACACGCCGATGCTTTGTGCCCCGCCATCCCACATTTCTTGCAATAAATAAAAATTCCTTCGTACCTGAAGTCAATCCATTTAAAATGGTCTTGAGAATATTCATAAAAATATCCTGGCACTAAAGGCTTATTGAGCTCCACTTGAACTCTTGCTCTGATGAATTCCTTGGGCCCATCTCTGAGGGATACTTCGTCGAATCCTACCACCCGACCAAGCTTTTTCAGTGCTCTTTCTGCAACATGAGCCTTATTTGATGCAAGGGGGATACCTTCCACCCTTACCCACAGTAGACACCGACTAAAATTGAAACTCCTCAATGCGGCACTTGGAAACCAACACTTGAATATTATGAGTGCACCTTTATAGTTTGCACTTTTCCTGGATAGTAGGTTATCTCTATCATCATTATCCGTACAATAAAAAAGAATATCTTTCCAATTCGTTCCACTTTAATTTCTCCATTTGTTACCCAGAATGTGTTTATCCAGTTTTGGATTTGATTAGCTGAGAAATTTCGATAATCTAAGAATTGCCCTATCACTGCCATAGGAAACATCGCATCCTCCGGGCTCATGTCCCCTACTTGAGATGGGATAATTGGTCCCATTTTTTTTATCCCATGCAGGGGACATTGAGCAAAACTTCCAAATTGAGCATCCATGATGCTGCAGATCAAGTTGAAGATTTCAACTGGGTTATTTGGTGCCTTTTACACGATCACTATATGTGGATG
The DNA here is from genome assembly GCF_026745355.1 of Beta vulgaris subsp. vulgaris. NCBI lineage: Eukaryota > Viridiplantae > Streptophyta > Magnoliopsida > Caryophyllales > Amaranthaceae > Beta > Beta vulgaris. The sequence goes on from NC_079204.1 coordinate 31,202,211, forward strand.
AGTTTGGCACTATGAGAAAAAAAAAGAATTTTGCATGGAGTTGCTATTTGTCTGGTGACTTTTTAGTGTAGGTTTGACGAAATGAGGGTTTTTTCTACTTGAGGGGAGTACAATTATAGTAAGGCTCTAGAATTCTAGAGAGAGATGCTCTCAATTTAGAGAGAGATCGAGATAGTCCATGTTAATGCATACATTTCTAGACTTCCATTACCAGTTTACCACTTATTAGTTATTACCACTTACAGGTGTGGATATGAAGGGTATGAAAAATTGATGAAGAAAAATGTTTACTTTGTTGTAAAGATAATTTCCGATGCAATTCACTAGAATCTTTCTATATACTAACATCCATTTCTAAATAAGTGCAACAGTTTGCCTTGTTATGTTATTATTGTCGTTGATGTTGTTGTGTGGCTGCCTTGATGTATTGTTGATGGTGGTGTTTATTGTTTATCATATTAACACTCCTAAGTCTTTGATTATTTTCAAAATAAAATCAGATTGTGGCCTTGTTTGGGTCTTGAAGTTTCATTAAATTAAGAATAATTTTATTTACAAAGAATATGCAAATCAGTATCTTGCTAATTTAAGTAGGTTTGTGAGCTAAGTTTGGTTGATGCAATATGATAATCTAGAACTATGGTTGGTAAGATGTAGAATCACATGGCCTGTTTGGATCAATGGATTTCATTTGAAATCCTGTAATTGGGTCAAATACATTGTTTGGATAATATAAGAATTTGGATTTGTATTTGGCCCAAATCCAAACCACTACAAAAACTAGTACAACTTTATGAATTTCAAATTACACCTAATTTTACGTCATTTCAATTCCTTCATATACCACTTCTACTCACTTCTACTGTGTTCTTCATCCATAAATCTGTTTCTCTCTCCACCACTGCCCCAACCACCACAACTCTCTCTCTCTCCTCCATTACCATCATTGCCCTGCCACCATGATTCTCGCTTTTCACCATTGTCATCAGCTTCTCAATTCTTATGGTTGTAATTCTTTGTTGTATAATATGAGCACTATAAGAGGGGGGTGGGGGGTGAATTATAGTGAGAGAATAAGCACTACTTTTTGCGGAATTAAAAGTAAACTTGGGAACAAACAATGGGAACACGAGAGATTTTACGAGGAAAAACTTCCTAGGCCTAGTAGGAAGAAACAACCTCGACCACAAGGGATTTTAAACAACTTTCCACTATAATAGGCCAAAACAACTCTGATTACAACCTATTACTTTTCTCTCGATTCTCAACTTAAGTCACTCAACTCAAGTTCCCAACGACAGTTCCCAACAACTGACGTTTTCTCTCAAACTTCACTCGAAGTTCTTTCTCTTTCTCTTTCTCTTTCTCTTCTCTTGCTTCACTCAAAGCTTTCTCACACTTACAAGAGTTCACTCAAACCCTTTTTCTCAAAAATACACTTTAAAAAATGGAAGAGTAATAAAACTCGATTAATGTAAGTATGAATTCTCTTAAGGAAAGGCACTGACACTTTAGATAACTTAAGACAAATTAACTAAGTCAGACACATTTGTTACTATGTCAACAATTTCTCAATGAATTAGGCGCCTATTTATAGACATTAAGACAAGACATGATTTCCACTACTAACTTAGACCATTATCACATGTTCTCCATGATTTTTAATTAATTAATTAAATTAATTAATTATTCCATGTCATGTAAAGCATCCACTAATCCACTACTTCACTTCATAGAAGCAGTAACAATACGTGGTTTTGCAAACTTGGAGAATAATTAATTTATTTAATTTAATTAAATACTTGGAGGATAATTAACTTAAGCCACTAAATCCACTAACTCATAAACTGTAGCAGTAAACTTTAGGCGTGTAACTAGAATTTAGGAAATAAATAAATAAAATCTTTAGCTAGTTTTTAGGAAAAATATCTTTTTCAAAATCTTTTATAAAAACCGGAAAACAGTTTTTATATTAAAAATCCGAAAATTTTAAAACCGGAAATAATTATTTTCGAAAACTAAATCTTTTAAATAAAATATAAAAGATAAAATATAATTTTAAAAAGATAAGATTTGAAAATCAGTTATTTAAAATCAGAAAATCTTTTAAAATCTTTTCCTAACAAACTTAAACTAACTTCCTAAAATATGGATCTTAGTCAAATATCCCTAAAAACTCTAACAACTATATTGGGCACACAATACTTAGGCGCACAATATTAGTCACTTAGAAGTTCCTAAATTAGTTTTAAAGTCTTGTTCCCTAATTATTAAGTCTTGTTCCTAAGCCTTGTTCCTATAGTGCCAGGTCTGTTCCTTTCATGGGAACAGAACCAAGTTCCTTTGAGAATTCACCACGAACTTAATAAAGCTATTACTCAACCTTAACAAGAAGATTAATAAATACCCTAATGTATTCTAATCTTCATTCCATGCTTGATTCTTCAATTCTCGAACATCTTTACTTCGATCTTGATTAATTCTCCGCTTTAATCTTCAATCAAGTATTCTCTTAGCTCGAGCATGAATTACCTTGCAACAACATAAATAAAATATACTATGTCTTTTGTGGTTAGGTCATCTTCAAAACTCAAGGGTCAACAATTTCCCCCTTTTTGAAGATGGCAACAAAAGGCATATACTAAAAATAATACACATAAGTCATATAAAATAATTTTAACAAAGTATGTAACCAAGTTAAATTAAGTATTATAGACTCGTTATTTTATTTTGTAAAGTCGAAATATGAGAACATAATTCATGACAAAAAAAATTTACTCTGATTTGCCTTATCTTTCCCCCTTTGGCATCTTCAAAAACATAGTCCACGATTTCAAAAAGATGAATATTATTACTAAACACATCACACACCAAACTTGTAAGAAATAAGTTGGTTAGTATAAGCAAATAAAGCATTCAACTCTCAAAAACCGCAATCCAAGAATATTAGCCATTCATTTAGACGCACACATGCAAAAAGATCAAACTTAGAATTAAGCAAAAAAGTTCCATTGTAGCATGATTAAAGGAGAAGGATAGAAAAGACAAATATTAAACAAAGTTCATGTTCCCACACAAAATAAAACAAGCTAAAGAGAAAAGTTTATGATTTAGGAGAGGGAGGTTGTTCTACTTCTTCCACCACATCATGAAGCTTTGCCATCTGATGATTTGGCCAATGTATCATTTCCCTTGAGCACAATGTCTTCCAACTTCAACAATCTAGAGTTCATTGCTTGAATGAGGAAGAAAGTTCACCAAGCCGAGCCATTAATTCTTGTTGTCCATCCAAGGCTTTGTCAACTTTGCTCATAACCCCTTTTACCAACCCATTTAAATCCTTAGCTTCCGTAGCAAACTCCATCATTGCTTCCGAATGACCCATAACCAAGGAAAACAAAGAATCCAACCTTCTAGCATGAGCTAGAGTATATGTAGAACCAATGGTAGGATTTTGAGAAGACGAGGGAGCTTGAGAAGGTTGGGTTGCGGTTTGTTCCTTAGGTTTGGGAACAGCAGGTTGTTCCTCTAGAATGGGAACACCACTGTTTCCTTAGCTTTAGGACAGAACAGGAGGGTTTTGAGGTAGAGGGAGGGATAGGTCATTTTGGTGCTAGGGTAGAGGGTGAGGCAGATTTTTGTGGAGATGGAGGAAAAGGAGGATTGGTTTCCATGGGAACAGGAGTCGGTTCCCTAGAAGGAGGTAGGTTAGATTCATAATCTTCCCTATCAATCACCTTTACTTCATCTTCCTCACAACTTTCTTCGGCATCAAGAAAGGAAAATTAAGCACTTTCATATTTTGAACCCTTTGACTAGCTCTAGTGCTTTCATAACCGGTTTCACCACCTCATCAACCACCTTCTTCCCTTTCTTTTAGTTCTTCTTTTCTTTTTCAATTTTCTTTTCTTTTTGATTTTTCTTTTCTTTTTCTTTTTCCATTTTCTTCTCTTCAACTTCTTTTTCTTCTTCTTCTTCTTCCACTTCATCATCCACATCATCATCCTCATCATCATCAAGATTAGCACGTCCCTTAATAACTTCTCCATTCACAACACAAACATTTAAGTTATTCAAGGCACGCACATTCAACATATTTCCCGTGAACATCAATGGACTGAGTTCCCGAAATTTTCACTTTAAACTTAAGTAGAATTTCGGTTACTAAGCTCCATACCAACAACAAATCCATTTTCAATGCAATGACTCAAATGTTGAATCATTAAAGAGGAAAGTTTATGTGTTTGTGAGAAGCTAAACAATGAATGTAAATTAAATCCAACATGCTAACTTGAGCACGTTTGGAAAGACGAGGCAATAAAGCTTTCTTGAGGATGTGAAACAAAATTTTGTGATAAGGGGAAAGAAGATTATGATCAAGAAATGTTTTTCCCTTTTGACCACCATACTTAACAATCAATTGATCAAAGAAATGTCCGAAAATGGATATGAACCACGTTGTTTCTTGAAATAAACATCGTTCCTCTCACGGGAACACCAAGCAGTTTACCCAAATTTTAGCATTAAAATCAATTTGAGTTCCTTTCACCAAGTGGAACAATTTCCTTCTTCATCCATGGAAAAGTTTTCACAAAATTCTCCATCAATTTGGAATCAAACTATTTCCATAACATTTCACAAAAAGATTTTCCCAACCTTGAAACTTAATCATATTAAGAATTGACGAAAGTTTACTCTTTTGCACCAAGAAACATCAATAAAAAGTCCATGCACATACCTAGTTGCCGTGGAATTTTTTCGAACAACACGAGTTGTTCCTCTCTCGGGAACATCTGATTCCCCCTCACTAGTTGCATGAGCTTCTTCAACCTCCATTTCAACCGATTCTTCTTGTTTCTTCCTTTTCCTTAGAATTCTTGATGAAGAATTGGGAGAAATATCCATGGGTGTTGGTGATTCAATTTTAGAGGATGAAGGAGAGGGTTTTTCGGCTTTGTGGGAGGAGAGAGAGTGATGAAGTGTTTTTGGTAGTCATGATTTTGTGGAGAATTTTCGGTTTTATGAGAAGGAAGGAAAAAAATTTGTTTTGTTTAAGGAAAGAATAAATATAAACACGTGTATTTACACTGTTTTAGAAAAAAAATCTTCTAAAAAAATATCTTCAACTAACTTGAGAGATATAAGGAAAAATCAGATTTTTAGGAAATAAAATCTGAACAAATATTTTTGGTTTTTCGAATTTTGAAAAAAAAAATCTAAATCAATACGCTGGGAACAGCGTTTGGGAACAATGAATGGAACAATGAAATTTTGCTACTTTGGAACTCCATTAATTCTTTTAATCCTTTGTTCATCACTTAAGGCATAGAATTGTCCTATGAACAATAAGGGGAATATTATTGGACATTGGTGAGCAGTTTTCAGACATTTTTACTTATACATATGAAATAATCATATAAGAATTGTGATGTATTTAAGCAAATAAAACATCAAAAATGCACATCAGACATAATGCCAAAGAATTAGCACAAAGGGGAATAATGTAGCAATCATTTCAATTTAATTAAGCCAAGTTCGAGTCTCAATTTCTCAAACCTATCTCTATTTAAGGTTTTGTCAAGATATCTGCAATTTGACGTTCAGTCTCACAGAATTCCATTTTAATAAGACCCTTTCAACATTATCTTTCAGAAAGTGATGCCTAATATGGATGTGTTTGACTCTTGAATGATGTACGGGATCTTTAGAAATACTAATAGCACTAGTATTATCACAATAGATGGGAACACATTCAAAGTAGATTCCATAGTCACGTAGTTGTTGTTTTATCCATAGCATTTGGGAACAACATGCTGCTGCTGCAACATATTCAGCCTCTGCTGTAGATAAAGCAACTGTGTTTTGCTTCTTGGTGCTCCAAGAAACTAAACTATGACTAAGGAACTGAACCATACCTGATGTACTCTTCTATTGACCAGATCTCCTGCATAGTCAGCATCCGCAAATCCTTTCAATTCAAAGGTATCACTCCTGAATAGAATAGGCTTAAATCATCTGTTCCCTTGAGGTATCTTAGGATTCTCTTCACAGCTGTGAGATGAGATTCCTTTGGATTGGCTTGAAACCTTGCACATAACCTACACTGAAAGCAATATCAGGACGACTTGCAGTTAGATATAGTAATGAGCCAATCATACCTCGATATTTGGTTTGATCCACACTTTTCCTATAGAATCTTCATCCAATCTGGTTGAGATTCCCATAGGTGTATGATTAACTTTGGATGCTTCCAAACCATACTTTTTCAATAGTTCCTTTATGTACTTTTGTTGATGGATGTAGATTCCTTCTTCTGTTTGCTTGATTTGCAACCCCAAGAAGAAGTTGAGCTCACCCATCATACTCATTTCAAATTCTTTACTCATGAGATTAGCAAAGTCCTTGCACAAAGATTCATTAGTGCACCAAATATAATATCATCAACATATATTTGAACAACTAATAAATGTTTTCCTTTTGATTTTAAAAACAAGGTTCGATCCAATTTTCCTCTTTTAAACTCATTTTCAAGAAGGAACTTAGAAAGTCTTTCATACCATGCTCTTGGAGCTTGCTTTAACCCATAAAGAGCTTTGTCAAGCTTAAAGACATGATTAGGAAATTCTTTATTTTCAAAACCTGGAGGTTGTTCTACAAATACCTCCTCATTAAGATAACCATTTAGAAAAGCACATTTTACATCCATTTGATACAATTTAAACCCATGAAGGCAGCAAAAGCTATGAAGATTCTAATTGCTTCCAATCTTGCAACTGGAGCAAAAGTTTCTTCATAATCAATGCCTTCCTGTTGATTGTATCCTTTCACAACTAACCTGGCCTTGTTTCTTATGATAGTTCCGAACTCATCTAATTTGTTTCGAAACACCCACTTTAAACCAATAACCTTGTTATGTTTAGGCTTAGGTTCAAGGTGCCAAACTTTGTTTCTTTCAAATTGATGAAGTTCATCCTGCATTGCTACGATCCAATCAGCATCAGTGAGAGCTTCTTCATGATTCCTAGGTTCCAACATAGAAAGAAAAGCATGAAAAGCACAAAAGTTTTTCAATTGAGATCTCGTTTGAGTTCCCTTATTTATGTCACTGATTATTAGTTCCACAGGATGGGAACGATGAGTTTTCCAAGGCTTTGGTTGGAAATCCTGGATGGAAACTTGGTTTCCTTGATCATCTTCATTTCCCTGTACTTGGGAACCAGGTTCAACAATAGTGGATTCATTCACTAGTGCATCATCACTTAGTTCCTCTTCTTCCGAACAGGAACAGGATGTTGTTCCCTTGGCTTTGTTCCCATGACTTCGTCTTCCAAAGTCTCATCAATAAGACTTAGTCTTTTGTCAATCCTATTTCGAAGTCATCTTCAACCTGTGTGCTTGCATCAAATTTATCTGTTTCATCAAAAATAACATGCACACTTTCTTCTACACACATAGACCTTTTATTATACACTCTATAAGCCTTGCTACTAGAAGAATATCCTAAGAATAAGCTTCTTCACTTCTAGCATCAAATTTTCCAATATTTTGTTTCCCATTATTATGAACAAAACATTTACATCCAAATGTTCTGAAATATGTAATATTGGGTTTTTACCAAAATACAGCTCATAGGGCGTTTTATTTAATAAAGGTCTTACCATGGCTCGATTTATAATGTGACAAGCAGTATTCACAGCTTCTGCCCAAAAGTTTTTAGGAAGTCCACTAGCTATCACATAGTCCTAGCCATCTCTTCTAGTGTTCTATTCTTCCTTTCAACAACACCATTTTGTTGAGGTGTTCTAGGGGCTGAGAAATTGTGATCTAATCCATTGTCTCTGCTAAAGTCATCGAACTTAAATTTTCAAACTCTTTACCATGGTCGGATCTAAGGTGAAGTAACTTATGACCACTCAAATTTTGTACTTTCTTTGCAAAGACAAGGAACTCATCATAAGTCTCGTCCTTGCTAGAAAGAAAAATAACCCAAGTAAATCTAGAGAAGTCATCTACAATTACTAACACATATTTCTTTCCACTCCCTTTGTATCCTCATAGGTCCACATAAATCCATATGTATTAACTCTAAAGGTCTTGTGGTACTACCACATTCTTGGACTTGAAAGAGGACCTAACATGCTTCCTTTTGCGCATGCATCACACACATGATCTAAATGAAACTTAGTAGAGGGTAAACCTAAAATAGTTCTTTAGAACGCAGTTTGTCAAGCAAGGAAAAGCTAGCATGACCTAGACGCTTGTGCCATAAAATGAATCATCATCAATAACACTAAGGCATGTGAATTTGTTTTTGGGAACAAGGTTGAGATCCACAACATATGTGTTCCCTTTCCTTGTTCCTTCCAAAATGATATCCTTTGTGCTATTGTTGACTATCAAACATTTTTCACTATTAAACTTCACACAGTTCCCTCTATCACAGAATTGGGAAATACTTAACAAGTTATGCTTTAATCCATCAACTAGAAACACATTTTCTATGGAATGTGACGATGACTTACCAACTTTGCCCATGGCAACTATGTTACCTTTCTTGTTGTCACCAAAAGTCACACTTCCACCATTTAGGCTGAGAGTGAGAGAAATCTTGATTTATCTCCAGTCATATGCTTAGAACAACCACTGTCTAGGTACCATGTGTTGTTCCCCCTCACTCCAACCTGCAAGAAAACTAATTGTTAGAGTTAGGAACCCAATCTTTCTTGGGTTCCTTTCCTTCAGGAACAATAGATTTCTTTTTCCAAATTACTTTACTTGTTTCCAAGTTCTCATTGATGCGACCAAGTCTTTTAGGACAAGAGTTCCTAAAATGACCAGTGTTCCCACAAAACATACAAACTTTATCACTTGGTAAATCAACTCTCTTTTTAGGTTTTTCAAATTTCTTTTTGTGATTAAAACCAAGACCTTCAGTTCGTTTTGTTTGAGGGTTCTTAATCCAGTTTGGAATAGGTAGCATTTTCTTTTCATTTCTCATTTGGTGCAGTTCCCCTACAAGTTCCTTATTTTCAATTTCCAAAAATGAAACATGATTTTTCAATTCGTTTATTTCAGATTTGAAACTTTGCAAGGGAACTGACTTAATGTCAAATGAACTTACTTCAGGAACAAACTCTTTTAGTTGTGATAACTCAAGACTTAACAAGTAGTTCTCATTTTTAAGATTTTCGAAATCCTCTTTTAATTTAAGATTTTTGTCAAACAATTCGAAAAATCTTTTCTCAATATCAATCGAACACTTTTAAGCCAAGAGGTATGTTCCTTTGCTACACTTAAAGCATTTGACATTGTTTTAGTTTAATGGTTTCATCTTTGCAATCATTTACAGCGTCAACAATAAACTCAAATAATTTTTTTTACTTAAAGAATTAAGACGAGTTTTGATGGTGTCTAGACTTGCCTCAAGAGATTCAATCTCTTCATCAGATTCGGAATTGTCAAGACCATAAGACAGAAGTTTGCAGTCTCCTCATTTGGTTGAGGATCATCTTCTTCCTCGAGTCAGAGTCTCCCCATGCAGCAACCATAGCTTTCTTCATGTCAGATCGAGTATAGGAGTTTTTGTATTCTTGTTCCTATCTCTGCTCGTTCCCTTCCTTTGCCTTTTTCTTGTTCCCATTGGGGACAATCCTTGATGAAGTGCTCAGAGCTGCCACAATTATGACAAACAAGTTTGTTAGAATATTTCTTATTCTTACCTTTGTAATCCCTTCTTCATGTTCCTAAACATTCTTTTGAATTTTCGGACCATGAGAGCAGATTCTTCTTCATCTGTTTCTGAGCCTTCACTTTCATCAGCTTTTAAGGCAATCGACTTTTGCTTGGACATGTCTCCATTTTCATTGTCCAATTGCAACTCATGAGTCATGAGGGAACCAGCAAGTTGTTCCAAATTGAACTTAGTAAAGTCCTTAGTTTCCTGTAAGGCAGTTACCTTAGCCATCCAACGATCCCTAGGAAGGCTCCTTAGGACCTTTCGTACCTGTTCCTCAGATGTAATCACTTTACCAAGAGATGTTAGCTCATTAATTATATTAGTAAAGCGTGTAAACATGTCTTGGATAGACTCTTTTGATTTCATTTGAAAAAGTTCATATTGGTTCATCAAAAGATCTATTTTTGATCTCTTAACTTCACTCGTACCTTCATGAGTGACTTCAAGAAGATCCCAAATTTGTTTTGCGGTTTTCATCCCATGACACGATTGTGTTCATGAGGACCAAGACCACAATGAAGCAATTTTATAGCAAGAGCATTAATTTCCATCTTTTCGAAATCAGCTTTATCAAAATCAGATATAGATTTAGGAATTACCTCATTTTGTCATTAGTGGTAGTGACTTCAAAATCACCTACCTCTATGACTCTCCATACCTGGTAATTGTCGGCTTTGATAAAGATCTCCATTCTGTTCTTCCAGTAAGTGTAAAACTTACCATTGAACATTGGTGGCCTCTGCGTAGAGTACCCTTCTTCCAGTTTCTCTCTAGTATTCATATTTTTCAAGATCTTGAACTCAACAGGGTTTCCTGAATATTAGAGTTCCCGCTCTGATACCAATTGTTGTATAATATGAGCACTATAAGAGGGGGGTGAATTATAGTGAGAGAATAAGCACTACTTTTTGCGAATTAAAAGTAAACTTTGGGAACAAACAATGGGAACACGAGAGATTTTACGAGGAAAAACATACTAGGCCTAGTAGGAAGAAACAACCTCGACCACAAGGGATTTTAAACAACTTTCCACTATAATAGGCCAAAACAACTTGATTACAACCATTATTTTTCTCTCGATTCTCAACTTAAGTCACTCAACTCAAGTTCCCAACGACAGTTCCCAACAACTGACGTTTTCTCTCAAACTTCACTCGAAGTTTCTTTCTCTTTCTCTTTCTCTTGCTTCACTCAAAGCTTTCTCACACTTACAAGAGTTCACTCAAACCCTTTTTCTCAAAAATACACTTTATAAAATAATGGAAGAGTAATAAAACTCGATTAATGTAAGTATGAATTCTCTAAAGGAAAGGCACTGACACTTTAGATAACTTAAGACAAATTAGCTAAGTCAGACACACTTTGGTGTGACTAATAAAAGTCACACACAATTTTACTCAAATGAATTAGGCGCCTATTTATAGACAATTAAGACAAGACATGATTTCCACTAACTTAGACCATTATCACATGTTCTCCATGATGTTTAATTAATTAATTAAATTAAATTAATTATTCCATGTCATGTAAAGCATCCACTAATCCACTACTTACTTCATAGAAGCAGTAACACATTACGTGGTTTTTGCAAAACTTGGAGAATAATTAAACTTATTTAATTAACTTAAATACTTGGAGGATAATTAACTTAAGCCACTAAATCCACTAACTACATAAACATGTAGCAGTAAACCTTAGGCGTGTAATCTAGATTTTAGGAAATAAATAAATAAAATACTTTAGCTAGTTTTTAGGAAAAATATCTTTTTCAAAATCTTTTATAAAACCGGAAAACAGTTTTTATAAATAAAAAATCCGAAACTTTTTGAAAACTGGAAATAATAAATTTTCGAAAACTAAATCTTTTAAATAAAATATAAAAGATAAAATATATATTTTAAAAAGATAATATTTGAAAATCAGTTATTTAAAATCAGAAAATCTTTTTAAAATCTTTTCCTAACAAACTTAAACTAACTTCCTAAAATAATGGATCTTAGTCAAAATATCCCTAAAAACTCTAACAACTATATTGGGCACACAATTATCTTAGGCGCACAATATTAGTCACTTAGAAGTTCCTAAATTAGTTTTAAGTCTTGTTCCCTAATCTTTAAGTCTTGTTCCTTAGCTTTGTTCCTATAGTGCCAGGTCTGTTCCTTTCATGGGAACAGAACCAAGTTCCTTTGAGAATTCACCACGAACTTAATAAAGCTTTTACTCAACCTTAACAAGAAGATTAATAAATACCCTAATGTATTCTAATCTTCATTCCATGCTTGATTCTTCATCTCTCGAACATCTTTACTTCGATCATGATTAATTCTCCGCTTTAATCTTCAATCAAGTATTCTCTTAGCTCGAGCATGAATTACCTTGCAACAACATAAATAAAATATACTATGTCTTTTGTGGTTAGGTCATCTTCAAAACTCAAGGGTCAACATTCTTCAATTGCACCACTGCAAAACATCGCAATTTTGAGCAGTTTGGAAACAAATTTGGGTGTTTGCAATAATTTTTGCTTGATTTCAAGCAAGTTTCAGGATTTAAACCTTCAATTTCATCTGAATTTAACAATTTTGACAATTTGGTGAGGTAAAATCGGAATTTTTCATTCTAAATAATCAATTAGGGCAAAAATAGGGGTTTATAATTCCAAGTAAAAACTTTGGTTTTGATTTTGATTTTGATTTGTAAAAAAAAATGCAATTCGAGTGAAAAGGAAGCACTATTTTGTTCACAAGTTGTTGAATAGTTTGAATGACTTAATAGTATAAGGTATGGCACTACACATTCAATTTCAAGCAACAGGACTTGAAATTCCAAATTTCAAATTCTCAATTTTCCCAAACACAGAACTTGAAATTGAATTCTAGTAATTCAAATTATGGAATTGAATTTCACTATTTTAAATAAAATGGTGGTATCCAAACACAACCTTAGTGAATTGAGGATTGCGGATAAAGTTTGAAAAATCAACAAAAAATATATATAGGAAGTAAAATAAAGATTGCTTAGCCAATGAAACTCCCACAGCTTTAGAGATCGCATGAACGTTAAGTGATCATCTGTTATCCAGGATACTGACCAAGTGACCATAACCAAGGCCAAGAACAAGTCACAGACTGTTAATACAGATGGCTCCCATATAAAGTTACTGTGGAAAATATATTTTTTGTAGTAGCACAACTTTATTAAGTGCAATCTTAAGTAGCACTCATATTTATTACTATGATAATAGTTTCGAGGATGTTCCTCAGATAAGACATTTCTTTTCTAAACTTTCTTGACAAAGAAGTCAGGCAGGGATGTTAATCTTACTACACATCACCACAAGGTTACTAGACCAGATTATTTTTTGACTAACCACCAAACATAAGCTAATTCTAAGACAAATTGGAATAAAGGACCTGGTGTTAATTCCGGATCAGAAATAGAAAACCCTTAACACACTTTACAAAGTTCTTATTGTTGGCTTGCATATTATAGAGCCAATACTAGGATCAGATTCGTTTATTCCTGTGCTTTTTGGGTTGCTTAATCATAAGAGTCATTTGGTTTATGTCTGTTAGTGTGATGAGGGTCTTTCAATTGCTTGTTGTCCATTCATAATTTGAGACTAAGATACCTGAAGTCCTGAAACACTTGTTCCCTAGTTATTATATGTTGCTTTCTTGATAAACTCAGTTTTATTTATTGGTGGATAAAACATAAGAATCACTGGCTTCTTTAACTAATCAATAGAAGAAATAGTAACTACTCCCTCTGGCTAGAATTAACAGTCATGTGATTAATATAAATTGAAATTGTAATGTAAAAACTGAATTCAAGAGATGAGGAGAAGCTATCCATTTTCGAATAGTTGTTCCATACTATGGTGTTGATTAATTTTACTTGCTTTCAGTAAATTATAATACTTCCTCCGTTTTTTTTTAGATGTTACACTTTCTATTTTAGGAAGTTTTAAATTAGATGTTACACTTTTATTTTGGGTTTTAACTTCTCTCTATCTCTCTCCTATCACATGTTCACATGGGACCCTTTTGTTTTTCATTCTCTCTATCTCTCTCCTCTCCAAAAATTACCTTGGAGTCCGTGATTTGAAAAGTGTAACATCTAAAAAGAAACGGAGGAAGTATGTACTTTCTTTCTAATAATCCTCTGGTATTATGGGCAGTCTTGTCTTAGTACTTTCTTCTTGTGCTGCTGTTGTTCATTATGGTGTTGTATTGGAATGGCACAAGCACCGAAGAAGATATCACAAGAGCATCCGACTGGATGTTTACGAGCTGGGACGCTAATGGCAGTGTTGTTATTGCAATACTTATGTATATAGTTATAGACTTATAGTTGAGTATGATACTGAAAATATAGTAAATATTCTTATGTATCTAATTATTTATGTTTATGCTTCAATTAGCATAATATGCTTAATAAAATCATTATTCATATATATTATCCATTTTGTATTGATTAATAATGAAAAAATGCAAATAAAAATTTTTTTTTTTTTTTTGGTTTTTGGGGTGGTCAACCGCTGCGGTGTTGACCCAAAACCGCAGCAGTTAATCATTTACCGCTGCGGTTTTGGGTCAAAACCGCATCAGATAATCACTTTAACTGATGCGGTTTGCCCTAGGAACTGCATCAGTAAATCGTTTATTGATGCGGTTTTGGACCGCATCAGTAAATCGTTTATTGATGCGGTTTTGGACCGCATCAGTAAATCGTTTATTGATGCGGTTTTGGACCGCATCAGTAAATCGTTTATTGATGCGGTTTTGGACCGCATTAGTAAATCTTTGTAAGCTGCTGCGAGCCCACCTGATGCGGACCAAAACCGCATCAGAAAGGCCAGTTTTGACCGCATCAGGTGGGGTTTTTTCCACTAGTGTATGTTGGAAGTTTTGCAAGATACTTAACCTTGAATCTCTTATGGAGGAAGATACACTAGTGGCAGGCATGTAATGTAACTTTGATGTTTTCGCTTATGTATTATCATGTTAACCTAGACTTGTTTAGATGGTTTGCCTATTGCAACCATGGATGTTAAAATTGGAATTTCTTCACAAACTTATACTAAAATATATAACCATTATCACAATATAATACCATTAACCAAACATGTCGTTATTACTAGTCTCTCACCTCATTTCTAGCACTTCTACGTGATAACCATCCTTTACAATATCAATTAAAAAAACCAATTAATGAAAGTCGGATTTTTACCGAAACTTACAGCCATATTACAAAGGCAATTTCACTAACATCGTGTACAATACTACAAAAGCAAAGTCCCTATTTCGTTAACACAAGTATTTAATCCTTTGACACTATATTTTCTAGGCAAAATTGGCCTCAATACCCTGAGATATAGCCTAGGTGCGCCCAATACCACCAACTACGACTAGTAGCCTAAACACCACCAACTATGGGGTGGGGTGCAGTCTGTACCACCAACTACAGGGTGGGGTGCAGTCTGTACCATAAAAACACATCGTCTTTGGCAAAATTTAAGGCTTTCAGCCTCATTTATGGTACGGAATGCACCCATACCATAGTTGGTGGTGTTTAGGCTACTGTTTGTAGTTGGTGGTGTTGGGTGCACCCGAGCTATAGTTCAAGGTGTTGAGGTCAATTTTGCCTATTTTCTAAAGACTTGTCCAATATTCGATTCAAGATACGTACAAATCAATGAGCTAGACAGAAATATAATTTGTGAGGGTCAAATGAAGTAATAATTTTTATTTATTTTTATTATTTTTTTGAAGTTTCTAACATTCTATTCATAATGTAAATTGTTAACATATATTCCTACGACTGTATGTGTTGTATATTATACTAACTACTCTCTACTCATATTATCTTTATTTCTATTTCATGAAAATTATATTTTTGTGTTGATTGCAATTTTTGTCACCTTGTATATCATTGTTAAGCAAGATGTAAATAAATGTTCCAAAGCTAATTAGATAGTATGTACAACATGCTAGAATTCCAGTAATATGATTGTATAATAATTTGTCACCAAAAAAAAAGTCCTTTTATGTGTCTAGCGAACCAACCTAGACTAATCTTTTTTAGGGTGCTTGAAAATATTATGTGGTTGTTCTTTTGCATAAAACTTGCTATGAATCGTGTTAAAACGTGGTTTATAACCGTGTCCATACCGTCACCCCTGAACTCAATTTTTGGTTCATTAACCAACTATGGAGTCATGAGTCATGACGGAAAAATCTACATTGGATAATTCCAAAGATGTCTCTAAGATTCATAAATATCCAATTAAATTAGGTTATGAGTTTTGGGTCCCCATTCCTATCAATGAGGTTTGGCGAGATATTGGGTATAATTAAACCAATGACATGATTGTCCACACTAGTAGAAAATAGTTAATCGGTAGTTATTAACTGGCCTATTGTTGTGGTTTCTTAGCGCCGCAAATGAACGCGCATCAATAGGTGAAAATATATTGTTGCGGTTCTAAAACTATGACAATAAGTTAAAATATTGATGCGATTTTGGGTAAAAACTTCAACAATAGATCCCTCATCTATATTATTATCTAAAGCAAAATGAAAAATCCTACGTGTCAAGCTCACAATCACTGAGCAATTCTAGAGCATGAGGAATGTAAAACTCTCATCTAGGGTGCCCACGAAGGATTTGCATAGGTGGAATATGAAAAATAAATCATTTCGAAAATTGAATGCTCTTATTTAGGGGTGATTTGAGGTAATAATTGATTATTACCGTAAATTGTGGAATAAAAAAGGCAAGGTCGGTTTTTATAACGTCCAATTATGTTTCAAATTGACCGAAATTTATTCTTTTTAATTTTATGTACTTTCGGTTTTGCCTTTAATTTCTAATTCATATATGGTAATGAAATCAAAATATCAATCAAGGATGATTTATGCTAATTGGAAATCAACATTAATTTCTGCCAATCAACTATTCAATTCAAAAAATATCTGAAATTAACTACATGTTTTCAAACCTCTCTTTTAGTATAAAAAGTACCGATTTTTCATTCATCCTCACTACTCATTTTCGTGTTTTTAATTTGCACTGTCATGCCAACTTCATCCTCCACCTCAAAAGCAATACCATGCCCTCCATAAAATATTATACAATCCCATAGTCCAAAGGAAAAGTTGCCCACTAAAATTGATTTTTCGAATTTCTTCGATGTGGAATCTGTGGTTTTAACACTATTTTGTGAGGGCTTCTCTATTTCCACGATGTGTCAAGTATGTTCACGTTTCATATTAATAGAAGCAATGCAGTTTGGGGATCATGTTGAAGACGTTAATACAACAATAGATGGATATCATCCATATTTTTATTTTTGGAATATGATATTATATAATCTACAATGCATTCCTCCAAGAGCTTGCAAAGTTGATGATGATATTTTGAAGACATTGATTTAAATAATACGGAGTGTTGTCGTATTAACAATAAAGTGTTGCTTGATTATATTTCTAATGAAACGAATAATGTATTTTTGAGAAACAATAATTTTTAATGTTCTTTGCTATTGTATTTCTTTTTATGCTATTCAAATTTCGAATAATGTCCAATTATGGCAATTATATTGAACTAAGATTCTCTATCATTTACCATTTTATTTTGAGTATTAACATGTTCAACAATAATTGAATTCATCACTTTCAAAGTAATTATAGTTTCATGTATTGATACATTGTCTACCTTTGACTACATTATTGCTTGGTCCAAATTCATTAGCTAACAATCTACCTAACATAGTTAATTGCATTGTCCTACCAAATTGCAATAAATTTAACCTAGCACAATCGGTTTCATTTGGGTCTATATAAAGATCTATTTGGTCTTTCTTTGTTCATTCCATCACCTCCAAAAAAATGATTTTGTTCCTTCTAAAAAAAACCCGTATGTTTTTTTTTTGGCAATTCAAAGTTATTATTAATAACCAAAAAAATAAGGTGAAGCCAAATAAGCTTCTTACAACCTAGTCCTCCATCACATCTCAAATCTGCCAACCCCATTAAAGGTTACAGACTAATCAACCAGCATAGTTCTTTCATTCTCAGGACAATTACATGCAGTCCTAAATATAATCTCTTTAACTAATTCAGTAGCAGGAACTACAGCATCATTAAACACTTTATTGTTCCTTCAAAGCCATATTGCATAAACAGCCTCTATAAAATAGCCTAACATAGAGCCTAGCTTGACATCTTTTCCCACGAGCTTTGATCCTGGCCTTCCTAACCTCTTCACAAAAAGAACGAGCCTGGTATTCCCAATGCATCTTGCTATGAATACCTTCCAGATTGTTGTAGCATAATCACGGGTGAAAAACAAGTGCTGAATGGATTCATCTTCAGCTTCACATAATTTACACCTAATAGAGCTGGGAATGTTCCATTTACTGAGCCTATCTGCTGTAGGAAGTCTGTTCTGCAATACCATCCAGAGAGTAAATTTACTTTTGGGACTAGCCTTGTTATTGCAAATAAGCCTGCTCCACTCCACCTTCTCAAATGACCCCATCAATAGCTTATAAGCTTTCTTAATGCTATATTTGTCATTATGGACTACTGAGTTCCATCCTCCCAGCTGATGTAATAACTCTCTAGCTGGAATTATCTTCTTAAGTTTCCATGACATACTGTTGCTAATGGCAACAGAAAAGATATCACTCCTTCTCATATAATATTCATTTACCCATTGGACCCAAAGCTTATCAGCTTTGAAAGTACGAGCCCATAACAGCTTCACAATTGCAGCTTAGTTCCAAACTTCCATGTTGATGAGGTTCCAGCCACCAGCCACCTTTGGATTGTAAAAAGTAGTCCAAGCAACAGGGGCTTTCTTAGTCTCCAATGTCTTCCTTGTCCACAAAAATTTCCTGCAAACAGTTTCAACTGCTCTTATAAGTTTCTTGGGAAGGGTGAATAACTGAGCCCAATAATTTTGCATTGAGCTCAGGATGCTTCTCACTAGTTGAAGTCTCCCAGCATATGATATAGTCTTGGCTATCCACCCTTGAGCTCTCTCAGTAATCTTGTCCACCAGAACTTTACATTGGGAAAAGTTCAACTTCTTTGAAGCCAAGGGAACACCCAGATACTTAAAAGGTAACTCTCCCATTGGCAGCTGCACAGCTTCAGCAAGGAGAGTTGCTTCATGGTTCCCAACTCCAGCAATGTAAATATTGCTCTTCTCTAAGCTTGCAACCAGCCTGAAGCTTCTGAAAATTTATTGAAGGCAGCCATGATCTTGGTTACAGAGCTAACATCAACTCTTGCGAATAACAACAAGTCATCAGCAAACATAAGGTGGGTAAGAGCCAACCTCTCACATTTGGGATGAAAATTATAGTCAGGATCACTCTTTAATTCCCCAATACACCTACTCAGATACTCCATACAAACAACAAATAAAAAGGGGGGGAGGGGGTCACCCTGTCTTAATCATTTCTTTGCTTGAAAAGGTGGAGTGGGAGTACCATTTAACATAATGGAATATGAAACCCCCCTCACACATGTCATTACCCATCTCACAAAATTGTCAGGGAAACTCAACTCAGCCAAAACTCTTTCTAAAAAACTCCATTCAACAGAGTCATAAGCCTTTTTTATATCAACTTTTATAACACATCTAGGGGAGACATGGGCCCTAGAATAACCTTTGATAAGCTTAGTGGCAAGCATTATGTTATTTGCAATGTTTCTCCCTGGAATGAACCCTGCTTGAGAGTTGCAAATCACTTCATTAATCACCCCTTGAAGTCTCTTGGTTAGAATCTTTGAAATGATTTTGTATAGTACTGAACAGCAAGCTATAGGCCTATAGTCTTTGACTTGAAGGGCTTGAGCTACCTTAGGAATCAAGGTAAGAGTTGTGATATTAACAGGATGGTGGATGAATGACTCTTGAAAGAATTCTTCCACACCAGCATACACATCAGCTTTAGTAACCTCCCAGCTCTTCTTGAAAAACATTGCATTAAAACCATCAATACCAGGTGCTTTATTATCATCTATAGAAAATAAAGCATGATCAATCTCCTCATGAGTTACATCCCCACTCAACTTCACCCTAGCATCAGTGTCCAGCTGAGGCCCAGCTCTTATAGTCTGGAGGTCAATACCTGGCAGCCTATTAGCACAAGAGCCCATAAGATTCTTGTAGAAGTCTATCACCTCTGCTTGAATGTCCTCCTTTACAGTCAATATCTCACCATGGCTATTCTGAATTACTGAAATGTTATTCCTGGCTTTTCTTATTTTCACAGCATTAAAGAAAAATTTTGTATTAGCATCTGCAAGCCTAAGCCAGCGGATTCTAGCTTTTTCCTCAATACTATCTTCCACACTAGACCAATGCCTAAGCTTGGCCCCACCTCCTTTTCATTCACCTGGAGCTCAACTTCATTACTATTAGCCAACCTAGCTTGGACATCAGCTAGGATGTTTCTATATTCTTGCACCTTAAGATGAGCATGAGAGTATTGCCTTTGGTGCAAAGTTTTCAGGGCTCTCTTCACTGCCTTAAGCTTATTCCAAACATTCTTCAAATGATGCTGATCCCTAGTAGAGTGCCAAGCCTCCCTTACAGTATCTAAGAACTTCTCATCCTCAGCAAGTATGTTATTAAATCTAAAAGGCCTGCCACCCTCTTCATGCCTTGAACAAAACCCTACCAGCAGTGGAGTATGATCTGAAATCCCCTCTGGAAGATACTTCACCATAACTTCTGGAAATTTGACTAATATATCAGTTGTGATAAAAGCCCTGTCAATTCTACTAAGGATTCTTTCACCAATAGCTTTGTTATTCCAAGAATAATAAGCTCCTGTATTAGGAGCTTCCATTACCCCCATGTCCAGAATAAAGTCTGCAAAGTCTCTAGTTTCAGCTTCACTGACAAGAGCCCCATTTACCCTATCTGATGCTTGGAAGATTGCATTGAAATCACCAATTATAAAATAATGCCCCACTGCTTCTTCCATCATTCTTCTTAAATCCATCCAAAGTTGTCTTCTATCTGCAATAGTATGTTGCCCATACACAGCTACAAGTGTATATGCAGGCTCATTAATTTGGTTTACTACTTGAACCATAACACATTGCTTTGTCATGCTCAGTACATTAATGCTAACTATTCCAGGCTTCCATCCTATCCATATCCTACCTCTGGGAGAGTAATCATAATTACTCACCCACTCCCAGCTGGCCCCAAATTTCTTCTGAACAACCTTAGCTTTTTTGCTCCCTTACTCTAGTCTCAAACAAAGCACAAATTTCCACCTGATGTTGCTGTAAGAAAATCTTTGTTTCTTTTATTTTAAGAGGGTCATTGAGACCTCTCACATTCCAAGCAACAAGATTCATTAGGATAAATAGGGATTAGGTCCCCTAGCACCCCCAGTTTTCCCTAGGTCTTGAGAATAATTAACCGTCCTAGCATAATGGAATGACACTTGTTTCCCTTTAGACTTCCTAGTAACCACTTTCCAAGGTTCCTTTTCCTCCCCTCCCTGCACAGGTTCAGGGGTAGTAACAGGTGTCAAAGTCTCTACAATACTTAGCTCTACTTCCTTAATAGGATCACCAGTAGAACTAGGATCTACTACTAAGAGAGGAGCACCAAGATTATCAGAGGTACTAGCTACTACTTTCTTAGGAGGCTCTACATTCTTAGGCACCCACTTTTGAACAGGCTTAGTAGGTTTCCTGGGGATGGTTTTGTCACTGTTATGTCCCAGCATTTGGCATTTATGACAAAAGGCAGGTAACCAATCATACAGCACTTTTTGTTTAAACACCCTTCCATTTGGATTAGGAATTTCCTTTGTAACATCCATTTCAATCAAAATCCTAGCAAAAGAGACCCTCAGTACCTTTGTAGTACATTCATCAGCATAAATAGGCACCCCCAATAGACTCCCAATCCTACTAAGTGAGTTATCACTCCAGCAATTCAATGGAAGGTTAGGAAGTCTAACCCAAACTAGGACCACTTTCAGCACTTCCTTATGGAAATCAAAATCAGATACCCATTGTTTAACAATCATAGGTTTACCAAAGAACATGTGAGGTCCTGCATACAGGATAGCATCCCTATCCTCCTGAGTTCCCATTTTAACAATGAAATAGCCTTCATCATGTTTGTAAATTGTTGGCTCCACCTTGGCATTCCATTGAGTTTTCATATAATCCGCAAGCATTGTAATAATAGGATTTTGCCCTACTACATATATGATCAAAGCATTCCTTCATTGTTCACTTAATCTTTCAGTTTCAGATTTATCCAATCTAGCAACTTGTCTACCCTCAATAACCATTAGAGCTACAGAACTTAAACCCATACCTTGTTCACCCATTCGGTTTTTGCCAGTGAATCCTTTCCGCTTGTTCTGAGCTACTTCCTGGTGTTGAACTCCAGCTACCGAACCACCACCATCAGATTCTAAGCATACCTCCTTCTCCTTTGTACTCACGGTTATTGTTCCATTGCTTTGAGCTTCAGTGGTTGTCTCTTTTACTCTAATAGAACCTGTATTGCAACCTGAAGATGAACCGGTGCCGGCGAGCCATTTACCGACGCCGTTGCCTTCTTTTTCCGGCCCATTTGGGCTCAAGTGTGCACGATAGCAATATCACCTTACCGTGCACCGGGAGAGCTATAACGGGTTCTTGAAAAATATTTTTCAGCTACAATTAAAAAAAAAAAAAAAAACCGTATTTCACGTTTCATATTTTAGAAATTTAAGATATACAAAGTATCATCTTCTAGTGGATCCAAAATGTATCAATGATGTGAAAAAGGTTAACAATGTTATGCTCGAATTCTTGGACCAGTGGTCCATGGTTGATGATAAACTTACTACATGTCTTCAAAGTTTAAATAAAATAGAAGAATAAGAAGAAGGTGAGAAAGCTATGGGTTACATTACTATGATCATCTCTTTTCGTAATGCTATTGAACTTGCTACCAAAGAAGCAAAGTGTACCGTTGAGTATTTGGAATCTCTTATTGAGAAGTGGAGTATCAAGATGTATTTGTTAGCTACTACTAAATTATCTAGCAAAAAAAATAACCTTTGTTAGTATTAATCGTAATTGTTCAAAATGTTGGTTTCTTATTTTCAATGTACTAATCGATTATATTCAATGAGTTTTCATGTTATTATGTATTATTCGGTTATGGTAAAATAGAATATATTTTGTTGTTGCCTTTATTGTATGTCTTACAAATCGGTTTGTTAAATTGTTTTGGTAATGATATAATGGTCATATAATATTTGAATGACATAATATAAGTAGTGTATTTCGTTTATAATATGCATATCATAACTTGAGAAAAACTTTTCATTTTAGTTATATAAGTGATAATAATAGGACGTTTTCATAATTATACGTTATAGAATCATTTTTTTTATTTTTGGAAAAATATAACCTATCAAAACGGTATGAAAAATTTAAAAATAAATGTGTGATTGTTGCACCATAATGTAAAGGCCGAAATTCTACACTTTTTCCTAATTAATCTACTCTCCAATAAATTATAATAGTCAATCATGTGCAAGTTGACAACCATTGAAAAATGTATTCCTAATTTGAATCGTGTAATTTTACGAATTGATTCAATCAAGCTGTAAATATGATAATAAATCGATAATTGTATTTTTTCGTTTTAAAAAGAAAAACAAACATATACAAGTAGATCATTTATATCAAAATTATTCCTAATTTGGATTATATGATTTTAGGAGTTGAATATTAACTTATGGAAATTATCTTTCATTATTAACTTATGGGGGAAAAATAAATTCGTTTTTAGTATTAGTATAGTCTTTTAGGGTTTGATTCAATCAACCTGTAATATGGAAAATATCACTTAATTATATTTTTTATTATTATTTTAATTCATTAATCATGTTCAATTTGATCACATATATCAAAATCATTCCTAATTTAAATAATGTGATTTTAAAAATTGACTCAATTTATATTTAATACGGAAATTATTTTATAATAACATTATGTTTACTTCTTTTTTTTTCAACCCTCGGTGAAAATCGTTTTATTTTTTTCACTATAAATAAGTTTATTATCTTTTATTTTCCATACATCCTATACAAGTTATATTCTTAAAAAAACGTGTACATTAATTTTTTATGGTACGGGGAATGACTATTGTTCATTTAACTCAGCTACTTCACCAATATATGTAAAGACTTGGCATTCAAAAGTGGAACGTTCTAATTTTTTTGATCATGAAGGTATGGAACTAACAATGTTTCCTTCCGATCATATAAAATTCTATAATGTTCGCAACAATGTTACGAATCCTGAAGATTTTTATTCGGATAGTTGGTATATGACGGAGTATGTATTCTCTACAATCAGAGATTCTAGGACTTTTATTGACTTAGAATATATGGTACTACATTTTCTTCATTGCAATCCTGAACGAGCTCATTTCGTATGTCGATATCCATTTATAGAAATCAACATGAACGATGGAGGTGTAATACCAACCACATAAAGCATTTTGTTGGATTACTTATCAAATGAGAGTGACTAGTTGTCCGATTTTTTTGACATTGTATGATCTTTAATTACGTAATATTGCTCATATAAATGTCAATCAAATAAAAACAAAATTTATGTTGTACTTCCACCTATATATTAATTGGTCATTTTCATGTTTGACTCTCATTGGTCAATCATTATAAATACCATACCAACTTCTACCCAAATTCAATACATTTTCCCTAAATAAATTCGGCTATGTTATATACAAATGAGGCAATTTTTTTAAAAAATTAAATAATTATCAACATTCCGAAAAAATCATTTAAAATTTCCCTACCAACTAATATGTCTTCCAACTTATTCAATACTTTGAAAAGTGTTAAAAAAATCTACCTAATGTGTATTTCATGCAACAATGTCATTTTCAATTTTGACCACACTTGGTCAATCCTTATGAATGCTATATCTACTTCTACCAACATGTAATAAATTTGCCCTAAAAAAAATTCGGCCATCTCTTCTATAAATGAGGCGAATTTCCTCTTTGTTTTTCCTAAATATCAACTCAATACATTTACAAAGCACTTCATCTATTATTCTCAAATCTTTCAAATTTAAGCACATAATCTCAATGGATTCTAAAATAGCTAAGCATATGGTAGAAGTTAATGATGCCACTTTCGAATTTTTAGAGTTTTGGTCGACAATTTATCAGAAATTTTCTAATGCATGTTACAAATTACGTAAATTAGAAGATGAAGGAAAGGTAACCATGGGTTATATTGGTCAAATAATCTATTTTCGCAACCAAATTGAACTTGTTTCTCAAGAAGCAAGGAATATTGTTAAATATTATCGTGATGAATTGGAGAAAGGTGATGATTGAAAATGGTGTTTCACAATCTATGACTAATGAAGCCTTTGAAAAAACTAATGTAGTATCTTTAATCATTTGTAGTTGATCTTTATTTTAGTCGTTTCTTATGTTTTATTAGATTATGTTTGTTGTTATTAGTTTTAGTATATTTGTTCTTAGACTACCTTATTGTATCTTTCTTAACATCAATCTAATATATGTTTCGAAGTTTTTAGTTATTGTTCCTAAACTACCTTACAATTACGATTTACTACAATATACGATTTACTACTTTATTAACAAATATTGTTTTTTATTGAATGATAATTTCGGTCATTTCATGATATGAAATTTTAAAATAATACATAATCATCGGATTTATTTTTTAAATTTGTATTTCACGATTTTATTAATAACTAATCATCACCTTATTAATAACTAATAATACATGACCATATTTGGGAAGTTAAATATTTCCAAGAAAGAGCAATTTTGGCGCCAACAAATGAGATAGTGGAGATAGTCAATGATCATGTTCTATCTACCATTCACGGGGAAGAGAAAGTGTATTTGAATCCGGACGCTATAAGCAAAGAAGAGGATAACTTTGGAGTATATGAAATATACTATACTGAATTCCGTAATACAATAAGATGCTCCAGTCTCCTGAATCATAACATACGATTAAAGGTTGGTACGCCAGTTATGTCTCTAAGGAATATTGATCAAACACTTGAATTATGTAATGGCTCGAGGTTAGTAATTAAACATTTAGGCAATCGTGTTATTGAAGCAAATGTTATTTCTGGAAGTAATGTTAGAGAAAAGGTATTTATCCCAAGAATGACACTCACTCCGTCTGACTCGACCAAATTTCCTATCAGATTACAGAGACGCCAGTTTCATTTGATGGTTTGTTTTGCTATGACTATAAATAAAAGTCAAGGACAATCTTTGTCCCATGTAGGCCTGTATCTCCCGAGACTTGTTTTCAGCCATGGTCAATTTTATGTTGTCGTGTCCAGAGTTATGAGCAAGGCTATGTTCAGTTCACCTTATTTTTGCTTATTTCAGATCTAATCAGATCAGATCAGATCAGAAAAAATAAGTTCAGATCATATCAGTTCAGATCATGCTTATATTTAAAAATCACTATATCTTTCATTACATATTAGTAAAAATTATAATAATTGAATATTAATAAAGTACTCATTGAGACGAATCAAACAAGACCCCACATGACTATGTTTTTTCTTATATATTGAGAAAAATCTAAAAGATAAGATCTTGTTATCAGATCAGTTCAGATCAGATCCGATCAGATCAAAAAAATAAATTCAGATCAGATCAGATAAGTTCAGATCAGAAAATTTCAGGTGAACTAAACATAGCCCAAAAAAGGTCTCAAGATCCTCCTCTTTGATAATGAACACAGTGTGTACAAGTACAACAAATGTAGTTTACAAGGAAGTATTTACAAACATATAGTTTGAGTTAAACGCTTTTTTTAAAAAAATTGTATTGTGCGCTCATTACCACAGTTACATTTAGAATTCATGAAATTGTATAATTCGTTTCATTCTTATTATGTGACTTAATTTACTGATGTTATAAAGCGATAAATACACCTGTACATTATGCACGGGTCCTAAAACTAGTTAAAATTGTAAATAGGTAAATCTATTGCTGCGGTTTTTAGCCAGAACTGCAGCAAAAAGTACATGTAAAAGTAAAAAAAAAGTTTTTGCACTTTGCCATCAAACTTTAAACCTAAAAAATGTTTACAAAAAAAGAACATTCTATCGAATAGAAAAAATGAAAATCCTCAACTATATTTTGTTAGATTCATCAAAGTGAGCGTAAACACAAACCAAATTAAACCTCTAGAAAATCATAGAAATTCAACAATCATAATCACAACTAACTAAGACATTCAAAATAATATTTAAAAAAAAAACATTATCTTCTTCAGTTTAAGTTTGACAATGAAATCAAAATTAAAATCAAAATCACATTCAACTAATAAATAAACTGAGATTGAGAGAGAATCTGAGGCCTGAAAAAGAAATTTCGATCTAAATTTTAATAATAAAAAAATGAACTGAGATCGAACAAATGTGCGACGAAGAGTGGCACAGACCAGGAATGTGCGGCTGAAGGCGGCACAGACTAGGAAATCGAGGCGAAGGCGGCGAACGTGAAGTCACGACGAAGAGGCGAGGGAAGAGGGCTAAAATTCGAGGCGATGCACTTGAGATATGAAGGCGGCGAGGCTGAAAATGTCACCGAAATTCGAGGACAATGATGGCTGTCGACGCACTTGAGATCTGACAGACGACGATGGTTGAAAGCGAAGTATCATTGGACGATGAGATATGAAGAGGGTTGAAGGCAGCGAAGTAGTGGAAGATGAGAGAGGAAGAGGATACTGAGAGAAAGCGACAGGATGAGAGGAGAGTGTCATGTGAGGATAAAGTGGATAGTGAGGAGATACGAAAAAACGGCTAAGAGGAGAGAGAAAAATCCTAATTAGGCGCGTCTTCTTTTATTAACTAAAAGAGTCTATTATTGCGGTTTAGTTTATAGTTTATACATTATTAAAAAAAAAATATTTTAATCTATTGTTGCGAATCTGGGAAGCAATTAAAGCAATAGATTTCATCAAAATTGGTCAAAACAGTTTGAAATGTTACTGTTGAGCTATATTGCTGCGGCTTCCATCCAAAACCGCAATAACAAATTACATTTTGATTTTTTCTCTATTTTGACGCGCTTTATTATTGGTATGGGTAAAACCGCCGCAATTCAACCATCATAATTAGCAATTATCCTACTAGTGCCAATTCCCATAAGATTGCTTTGATGAGTATTGGGAATATACTGTGATTGGGATAACATCCTCCACTTAGTAGGTTTGGTATTACCCAAAAATGAGGTTTGGTAATTATCTAAAAAATCTGATCTGGGTTAATTTCGCATTCTTAGTACAAGAAGGGACAATGGGGGCATAAAACTCAAGATAAATGAGGTTTGGTGTGGTATGGAGCCTAACAGACCTAGTGGCATGATTGTAAAATCCCCACAATATTGCTTTGATGAGTAATGGGAATGGATTGGAATTAGGAGAATATCCCCCCACTTAATAGGTTTGATATTGGTCAATCCCATATATGATAATTTCCAAAAAGCATCTGATCTGGGGTTCATTTGGGCTTTTTAGTACAAAAAGGGACAATGGGAGGCCAAAGCTCAAGTCAATGAAGTTTAGTGAGTTATTAGGCCTAATGGACCCAATGGCATGATTGTCCAATTCCCATATGATTGCTTTGATGAGTGATGGGAATGGATTATGATTGGGAGAATATCCTTCACTTACTATGTTCGATAAAGCCTAAAAGCTTGTTTCATAATTACCTAAAAGCATCTCATCTAGGATTGATTTGGGCTTTTTAGTACAGGGAGAGACAATAGGGGCCAAAAACTAAAGTCAGTGAGGTTTGGTGAGATATTAGGCCTAATGGACCCAGTGGCATGAATGTTCATCTCCATAGGATTGCTTAGATGATTAATGGGAAGGAATTCTAATTGGGAGAACATCCCTCACTTAGTAGGTTTTGTAATGTCCAAAAAGCATGTATAGTAGTTATGTAAAACTATATGATGTAGGGTTAATTTGGGCTTTTTAGTTAAAGCACGGACAATTGAGACACAAAACTCAAGTCAATGAGGTTTAGTGAGGTATTGGACTAAACGGACCTAGTGGCATGATTGTCCAATTTGCATATGATTGGTTTGATGATTAAAAGGAATGAATCGTAATGTGATTGAGAGAACATCTTTCACTTAGTAGGTTTGATAATGCCAAACCCATGTGTTGCTAATTACCTAAAATCATTTAATTTGTTTTAGGGTTAATTTGGGCTTTTTAGTACAAGAAGGGACAATGGGGGCCGAAAACTCAAATCAATGAGGTTTGGTGAGATATTGGGCTAATGAACCCAGTGGCATGGTTGTCCAATCCCCGTAAAATTGCTTTAATGAATTGTGGGAATGGAAACTGATGGGGAGAACATCCAATCCTCCACTTAGTAGGTTTGGAAATTATCTAAAAGCATCATATCTGGGTTGATTTGGGATTTTTTAGTATAAAGAGGGACGATGGGGGCCCAAAACTCAAGTCAATGAAGTTTGGTGTGTTATTGGGCGTAATAGACCCAGTGTCATGATTGTCCAATCTCCATATGATTTCTTTAATGAGTAATGGGGTTGGATTGTGATTGATAGAACATCTTCTACTTAGTAGGTTTGATAATGGTCAATCTCATATTTGGTCATTTCATAAAAGCGTCTTATTTGGGTTAATTTGAGCTTAATAGTACAAGGAGGGATAATGGGGGCCGAAAATTCAAATCCATGAAGTATGGTCAGTTATTGAGCGTAATGGACCTAATGGCATGATCATCCAATCATTCACCATAGGATTGGTTTGATGTGTAATGGGGATAGATCGTGATTGGGAGAACATCCCTCATTTAGTAGGTTTGGTAATGCCCAATCCCATAACTCAAGTTAAAGAGGTTTCATGAGCTATTGGGCCTATTGGACCAAGTTGCATGATTGTGCAATCCCCATAGGATTGCTTTGATGAGTAATGTGAATGAATTGTTATTGGCAGAACATTCTCCACTTATTAGGTTTGGTAATGCCCAAAAGCATGTTTGGTAATTACGTAAAAGTATATATGATTTGGGGTTGATTTGGGTTTTTTAGTACAAGGAGGGACAATGGGGTCCCAAAATCCAAGTCAACATGGTTTCGTGAAGTATTGGGTGAAATGAACTTAGTGACATGATTGTCCAATTCCTATAGAATTGCTTTGATATGTAATGGGAATGAATTGTGATTACGAGAAAATCCTCCGCTTAGTAGGTTTGGTAATGCCAATATCATGTTTGGTAATTACCTAAAAACATATGATTTGTGGTTGATTTGGGATTTTTAGTATAAAGAGGGACAATGGGGTTCCAAAACTGAAGTCAATGAGGTTTGGTTGGCTATTGGGTCTAATGGATCCAATGGCTCTTGCCCTACGATTATGATTCTGATATGATGATGATGTTTTATGGAAGACATCCCTTCTGTTATACAAGTCAAGTTACCAATTAGATAATTATGATGCATGGACATGATAAAAAGGATAATAATTAAGTCATGTTTAACATAAATGTTTAGGAAATGTTTTTACATTATCATTGTCTTCCTGTTTGCAACTAAAATGAATTGAATTGAACTTACTGAAGGATTTATGTCCTCGACTTAAATGCAATTACTAATTATATAATGGATCGTATTATGGAGATAATAAATTCGTTTTATTGGGTCGTCTATACGTCTTGCTAGAGAATGCCTAATATAATGGATCCTATGAGGTCACACATTAGACTTGGATCAACAAAAGAAGCCTAGAGCCCATAAGGGCCCTAGGGGTGGCCGGCTAAGAGGAATTAGGAGAGGGTTATTGTTTACCTAAAATATATTTATATATTGGGTTAGGCAGTACAGAAAATATATCAGATATCTCTTATTATTTTCTCTCTCCTATTCTCTCAAAAGTCACGTAATATACTCCATAAACTTGAAGAAGTTTTCTTCCTTTCCAACTAGTATTGATGGAGTGTTGATCTGGGTTAGTGGACCAAGTAGAGGAATCACATCTGGGGATCTTTATCCGGGTTATTCAAGCTTTGTGGAATTCACGCTACAAAGGTTAATTCTAAACTTATATGTGATTCTTGATTGTATATGCATGTGATCCTGTTTGAAGTGCTTATGAATTAGATTCATGAAATTCCGCTTATAGTACTTATAGAATCCTATAGTGGTATCAATTTTAGCCTCTTGCATATAGAATTTTAGTCATAAGTTTAGTTTATGTATCATATATTTTAATTTGATTAAGGGGAGGAATTGAATTATGGATTGAATAACTAATTAAAATTGATTAAAAGGAGTTTTAATTATTTATTTTCTCAAATTATTATAGCCGAAAATTCACCCTATAAACCCTAAGTTTGCGAAATTTAAAAATCTGATTTTAGATCGTTTCGAATAGTAAATTCATATTATTAATCTAATTTTCATGTTTAAAATCGTTTATGTATGAAAATAAATTCATGTAAAAGGTGTTTTATATGAATTACTGATTAACTTATATCAATAATTTGAAAATTAATTAAAATAGAGATTTTAATTTAATTTTCTGAATTAAGCATAAAAGAGTTTATGTTTAATTTGATCAAGATCACTAAATTAATTTTACAATAGGTTGTAATTTTAATTTCTTTCAAACAAAATAAAAGAAAAGAAAATTGTAGGAGGAGGAAGAGAACAGCCACGGCTGGTGGCTGCTCCGGTGATCTGCCGGCGAGAAAGCCGGAAAGGGAGACGCTGACTGCCGGCGAGCAGTCGCGTCGGGGGAAGAGGGTGGCGGCAGCCTTGCTTTCTCCACGCGCGTTCGACGTGCGGAGCAGTGTTGCTCGCTGCCGGTGATGAAGCGCCCTTCGGCGTCGGCTCGAGGACGAAACGACCGGCGAATTTGACGGTCAGGTGGTTGAATGAGTCGCCGAAATTGTTTTGGCGTTCAGGCAGCCTTGCTCCTGATCTATTTTTCGCATGAGTTTTAAGCAAAATATATAAAAAAAAAAAAAATTCTTAAAAAAACATGCTTAAAGTCTGGGCATAAGCAGTTTTTTTTTGTTTTATTTTGAAAAAACAGAATTTTGAGAAAGATAAGTAAATTTCAATTATGACTTGGTCATAAATTTCAATCCATAATCTAATTGTTTAATCCAATTAAAATTAGTTAGGGTAGTTTTATAGGATAGAAGCTTTAGGTGATTAGATATTACTTAAATTCTTTATCCTCTTGCTTTAATTGAGAATATTTGATATTTTAATTGTTGGCAAGTATAATACGTGATATTATTATGTGGCTTTTATATTATGATATAATTGCTATGTATGACTAGTATGGCCCAAATTAAGTTAGAAAATACGATCTGAGTATCGTGATGTATTTTTGTAATTTGAGATACGATCTGCGTATCATTACGTATTTTTGTAATTTATTTAATTTAGTTATTATTTAAATTATTTTGATACTTATGTAATCCAAACACTAGTAGAATAAATGCTTATTGCTGCGGTCAAAAAGTGGCCTATTGCTGAGGTTTTGGACGCGCAGCAATTAAGGGGGCAGCAATAGGTAATAATTATATTGCCGCGGTAATAATTAAAAGTGGCCTATTGCTGAGAGAGACTAATGTGTTTTTGCCTGCGCATATTCTTCTGTCACCATTGTTGAATGTAGCAATATCATCGACAACGAACTGGCGGTGGATGCGTGAGTGGAGAGAGAGAGAGAGAGACATGAGAGGATAGGAGAGAGAGGCGTGAGAGGAGAGGAGAGGAGAGGAGAGAGAGAGAGGCGTGAGAGGAGAGGAGAGGAGAGAGAGAGAGATGTGTGAGACTTGAGCGGAGAGTGAGAGGAGAGAGAGGGGAGAGGGGCACGGTTTTTTTAGGGTTTAGTGAGAGGGTGCGGTCTTAGACAGCCTTATATAATATTGGGCTTTTATATTGCTGCAGTTTTTTTATAGAAACCGCAGCAATACATTAAAATATTAATATTTTAATGTATTGTTGCGGTTTCTTTATAAAACCGCAGCAATATAGTTGGTCATAGTAGTCAATTAAATTTGAAAATTTGTCCCGCTACTATTTATTGCTGCGGTTTTGGGCGGGAACCGCAACAATATTGTCAATTTCTATTTTTTCTTTTTGCGTGTTATATTGCTGCGTATAGGTAAAACCGCAGCAATATCACCGCAGCAAATAGCATTTATTCTACTAGTGAAAGAAGAGCCCATCAAGAGAAGGCACATGGCTAAGGTGGATGGAGATCTATGAAGAGTCCAAGAAGGAGCCATTGATGCTTAATTCTTAGGATTAGGGGCCATACTAGATTATTTTGTTTTTGCATTTTATTATTCATTAAAATGCTTATAAGTTTATTGTTTGTTGATGCACTAGAGTTTACTAATTCATAACAACATAATAAACTTAGGCCCCGTAAATATTAAGGTTTGCTTTTCCAAACATAAAGTACTTATAAAACCCTTAATTAATAGTAATAATCATGCCTCCGCAGGGTGTTATCATTAATTTTGGGATTTAAGGTTAAATTGTGAATTTTATAACTTAGTTTGGTTATCCTTAACAAAATTATCAAAAACGTTTTGAATTTTGAAGCAAGAGATAGTTAAGCATGCGATGTTTATCCATCTAAAAAAGAGTTATAAATTGAAATAATTAGTAAAAGAGTTTACTTACCTTGATAATGTAACGTTAAGATAAGGCCTCCGTCTGCTTAATGTTACATGTTGATAGGATCTTCTAAATCACTTATTCATAGGGGGACTTTAATTTTGAATAGGTGGTCAACCTAGAAACCTTTTACATTTTTTTAGGTTGCTTTATAAACATAAAATTGAACTTTGCTTTATTTTTCTGTCTGTAGATATCATGTCTAATAACAACAACAACAACAACAACAACAACAACAACAACAACAACAACAACAACTCTGGTTTCAACATTCGTGCTTTTCTGGAAAGGGACAGACTGAATGGTGAAAATTTCCTTAATTGGGAAAGGACCTTAAGACTCGTTATGAGGTTTGAGGGTCGAGAGGACATCTTAGATACCCCACTTCCTGTAGTGACTAATGAATCAACTGACGTAGAAAAACGTCGTGCAAAACAGGCTAGTGATAAGTCTATACCAATCACTTGCTTGATGGTAGCAGCCATAGAGTCGAACCTCCAAAAGAGGTTCAAAACCAAGGATTCTTACACGATCATGCAAGAGCTATGAGCCATGTTTAAAACTCAGTCCCGAGTTGAGCGGTATGAGACCAATAGGGAGATACTTGAATGTCACTTGAAGCCGGATCAAGCTGTTGGCCCCCATGTTTTCGAAATGATGGGTCTTTTCGAAAACATGGAACGAATTGGGTTCCCTTATAGGCTTAAGTTGGCTATTGACATTATTCTCCACTTACTACCTTATAGTTTCAACTAGTTCAGAATGACCTACAATATGAATGAGTTTGAAAAGACTTTGCAAGAGCTGCATGGATTGTTGGTCAATCTGAAAGGAACATCCCTAAGGTTGAACCAAAGAAAGTGTTTATGGTTCAAAAGGGAAAGGTTTCAAAAAGAAATGGCAGGAAAGAAGGACAAAGGCAAGCAAGTTGCCACTGTGCTGAAATACCTAAGCCAACCGCCAAGCCAAAGGTCGCTGCGGAAAGCAAGTGCTTCCACCGTCACAAGATAGGACACTGGAAGAGGAACTGCGCGCCCGATATACTTGGAGGAAAAGAAGTCTGGGGCTTCAACTTCAGGTATATGTGTTATAGAAATCAATTTGACTTCTACTTCTTTATGGGTATTTGATACCGTGTGGTTCTCACATATTAATGATGTGTAGGGACTAAAAAGAAGTAGAAAGCTAATAAAAGGCGAGGTAGAGCTACGCGTTGGAAATGGAGCACGAGTTCTGCACTTGTCATAGGGAGCTATAGTCTACACTTGCCATCTGGGCTTATTTTTGAATTAAATAATTGTTATTTCGTTCCTCAATAACTAAGAACATAATTTCGGTTTCAGTTTTGGATTCTGAAGGTTTTTGTTTGAAATAAAGAACAAATGTTGTTCCATTTCTTACAATAATATTTTCTGCCAGAGCTAATTTGATAAATGGTTTATATGTGCTTGATAATCATTACAAGTCTATAACATAGATAGCAAGAAAAAAAATCAAATGATTCAACCTAACCTAATTTGGCATTGTCGAATGGGTCATATAAACCAAAAGCGCATTCACAAGTTACAAAAGGAGGTATAATTCCATCATTTGATTTCGAATCATTTGATTATGTGAATCATGCTTAATGGGAAGATGAAAATCACCATTTACTGGAAAAGGTGAAAGGGCCAGCGATTTTTAGGACTCATACATACAGATGTTGTGGTCCTATGAGCACAAAGGCAAGGGAGGGTTTAATTACTTCATTCACCTTCATGATGATTTGAGTAGATATGGCTATATTACTTAATGAAACATAAGTCGGAATCTTTTGATAGATTCAAAGAGTTCCAAGTGAAGTACAAAATCAACTTGGTAAGACAATAAAAGCACTCGATCCGATCGTGGTGGTGAATATTTGAGCCAAGAATTTGATGATCATCTAAAGGATTGTGGAATTCTTTCACAATTAACTCCACCAGGAACACCACAGTTAAATGGTGTATCTGAAAGGAGGAATCGAACATTACTAGATATGGTTCGATCAATGATGAGTCTTGCTGATTTTCCGATTTCTTTTTGGGGATACGCTCTCGAAACTGCTGCACACACACTAAATAGAAGCCTGTCAAAGGCTGTAGAAAAGACTCAATATGAGTTATGGAATGGAAAACCTCCAAACTTGTTTTCTTAAAATCTGGGGATGAGGTCTATGTAAAGCGGTTACTATCAGACAAACTCGCACCCAAGTCAGATAAATGTCTCTTTGTGGGATATCCAAAAGAGACAAGGGGTTATTACTTCTATAACCGTCAAGAGAACAAAGTGTTTGTTGCTCGTGATGGTGTCTTTCTTGAAAAGGAATTTGTTTCTAGAAAGACAAGTGGGAGTAAAATAACACTCGAAGAAATTCAGATGAGCAACAACTGGACGTGGCTCACACCATGTCAGAGACGGCCCAACAAGACGAAAGTCATGTTAGGAGATAACGTATTCAACGCGTGAACCTCCTACCGTCCCATTGAATTGAATCAAGCGAAAATCTTCAAACTGTTGAAGAAACTTTCTCTTGATGCTCAGCCCCGCGTAGGTCTAGTAGACCAAGGATTCCAAACAAAAGGTTGGTTGATTTCCTAATGACTGAAAATTCTGAAATTATGATTTTGGAAAATTCAGAACCTACTACCTACAAACAAGCTTTGACGAGCCCAGACTCTAAGAAATGGCTTGAGGCCATGAAATCCGAGTTAGACTCCATGTCTGAGAATAAAGTTTGGACACTGGTTGACTTGCCTGATGGGGTTAACCCTATTGGATGCAAGTGGGTGTTCAAATTGAAAAAGACAAAAGTGGAAATGTCTATGTCTACAAAGCAAGACTGGTTGCAAAAGGATTCAGACAAGTTCATGGTATAGACTATGATGAGACCTTTTCTCCAGTAGCAATGCTTAAATCAATTCGGATACTTTTAGCGATTGCTGCATTTCACGATTACGAAATTTGGCAGATGGATGTCAAAACCGCATTCTTGAATGGGTTCTTGAATGAGGATGTGTACATGACACAACCTGAAGGTTTTGAAGATCCAGAAAATCCTAAAAGGGTTTGCAAGCTTCAGAGATCCATTTATGGATTGAAGCAGGCATCTCGGAGCTGGAATCTTCGGTTTGATGAGGCAATCAAACAATTTGGTTTCATCAAAAGCGAAGAAGAATCTTGTGTTTACAAGAAGTTTAGTGGGAGCAGCTTAGTCTTCTTGGTTTTGTATGAATGACATACTAATCATGGGAAAGACATACCAATGCTTGAGTCAGTCAAGGAATGGTTAAAAGTTGTTTCTTTATGAAGGACCTTGGAGAAGCTGAGTACATACTGGGAATTAAATCCATAGAGATAGGTCTCGAAGGATGATTGGGCTAAGTCAAGAAACTTATATTGATAAGGTTCTTACAAGGTTCAACATGGAAAACTCGAAGAGAGGTTTCGTTCCCATGTCACATGGCATATCGCTTAGCAAGAGTCAGTGCCCGACTGAGCCTGATGAGTTAAAGCGAATGAGTAGCATTCCTTATGCTTCGGCTATAGGGTCTATCATGTATGCCATGATAAGTACTCGACCTGATGTTGCATATGCCTTGAGCAGGTGTAGCAGGTTCAAGCAAATCCAGGAGAAGTACACTGGACTGCAGCTAAGAGCATCCTTAAGTACTTAAGGAGGACTAAAGGCATGTTCTTAGTATATGGGGGACAAAGTGAGTTGGTTGTTGAAGGTTACACGGATGCAAGCTTCCAAACCGACAGAGATGACTACCGCTCTCAGTCAGGGTATGTCTTTCGTCAATGGAGGAGCAGTGAGCTGGAAGAGCTCAAAGCAAAGCACTGTAGCAGACTCTACGACAGAATCAGAATATTTAGCACAGTTGAAGCAGCTAAGGAAGCAGTTTGGATAAAGAAATTCTTGACAGAGCTGGTATTCGTACCTAGTGTTCGGAAAGAATTTTGTGACAACAATGGTGCTAGCGCAAGCAAAAGAGCCAAGGTCACATAACAAGTCCAAACATGTGATGAGGAATATCACCTCATTCGAGAGATAGTTGACAGGAAGGATGTCAGAATCTGCAAAGTTCATACGGATGAGAACGTGGCTGATCCGCTAACTAAACCACTACCTAACCCAAGCATGAGTGACACGCTAGGGCTATAGGCTTAAAGCAAATGTTAGAGTGGCTTTAGATTGTACTAGGTTTAGAGAAACTTTTTACAATGTAAAGACATGGTCTTGCTATTTGTGTTTATGATAATAAATTTTGTCTTATTTAATTTTGGTTTGGTATTAAATAAAATGTCCAAAATATATCTTGAATTCTATGGTTTGTCAAATATGTGATTTGATGAATGAAACGCCATAAGTGAACAGAATTCATAGAATATTAAAGTTCCTAATCTAAGTCATTAAACTGGACATAAATGACTTGTTAAAAAGGATTAGCATATAAGATTGATTAATAGCGCCGTTTCATGGGCTATGGAAACATAGAGATGTTTAATCAATCATATGGATATGTATAGTTGATACATAGTCGAACTGACCTACTTAGAAGTTTTATAACTTCGAAATTATATTAGTAGATTCCTAGACATGAGAGAACATTACTTAGCCCAATGATTGGTACAACTTTGATACTGTCAAACGTCATGCCGTAAAAGGAGACTATAAAGGCAACATTTGGGTTTTGCTGAAAGTTGAGTGGGAGTATTGGTTATCACAATATTGAAAAGGTTCTCCTATATAAGATAGGATAGGTGTCTTGGCCCCTTGAAGAGCGAAAATTGAAAAATGCATGGTCGTGCTCAAATGGATCATTCGATGATCATTTGTTTGACAATTTGAACTCGGTTTTCAAGGATTAATTTGAAAACTAGTATGGATGATATAGAAATATGATCATACTATCAAATTAAGACATTAAGAAACTTGAGGAATTAAAACATTGCACACTCGTCTCGGACAAGTGGGAGATTGAAGGATTTATGTCCTCGACTTAAATGCAATTACTGATTATATAATGGATCGTATTATGGAGATAATAAATTTGTTTTATTGGGTCGCCTATACGTCTTGCTAGAGAATGCTATAGAACTTCGGGTTAGTAAATAATGAACCCGAAGCCTAATATAATGGATCCTATGAGGTCACACATTAAACTTGGATCAACAAAAGAAGCCTAGAGCCCATAAGGGCCCTAGGGGTGGCCGGCCAAGAGGAAAAGAGGAGAGGGTTATTGTTAACCTAAAATATATTTATATATTGGGTTAGGCTGTAAAGAAAATACATCAGATATCTCTTATTATTTTCTCTCTCCTATTCTCTCAAACGTCACGTAATATACTCCATAAACTTGAAGAAGTTTTCTTCCTTTCCAACTAGCATTGGTGGAGTGTTGATCCGGGTTGGTGGACCAAGTAGAGGAATCACATCTAGGGTTCTTTATCCGGGTTATTCAAGCTTTGTAGAATTCACGCTACAAAGGTTAATTCTAAACTTATATGTGATTCTTGATTGTATATGCATGTGATCCTGTTTTAAGTGCTTATGAATTAGATTCATGAAATTCCGCTTATAGTACTTATAGAATCCTACACTTACGATTTTAGGGTTGTATGTTACTGAGCCTCGCCCATAACCTACATGCTTACGTTTTGTGTTTCCGCTGCCAAGTATGAGTAATTAATGTTTTGGATTTTTTAGGTGTTACATTATGGAAGTATTTCAAAATGTGTAATAATTATTCTAAATAAAAATTTTATGAGCTTATCATTTTTTTTCATTGTCATTCATAATTGTCTTTATGTCTAATATATTGTCTATTAGATGAGAATTGGGAGTGTAATTGATGTCAATTGTTATTTTATTTATATTAATTTTATTATTTCTATAATTTATTTTTTTTCAAAATAACTCTTATTTCATGATAAATAATTAATAAAAAGAACTCTATGAATTGGCATCCTCTGCATTCTTTCATGGGTTTTAAACCTAGTTTAACCATATAAGGCTGGTCAATTTATGGAGAAAATTAATAACATACATATTACATAGATCATGGCTTTGTTGACGGATTGACGGTAAGTTATTGTTTTTGCTTGGACCAAATGCTCGTTAGATGCTTAGGTGGATGCCGTGGTCAAGGCTTTGGGAAGTCGGGGTCATCATGTAGATCCTCAAGAAAGAAAAAAGAAAGGATTAACGATATCAAGCAGGAATATTCTTGTTGCTCGGCGTATTTTAGACGAATAAATCTGATTGATATTGAAATACTTTTCTATTGTTTTAGAACCTAGTAGTAAAATAATTAAGATTCCCATAAAATAACAAACTTTAGAATTATCTAGCTTAGGAAGCTATTATTTTGTCAGAGAAGGTGGTTTTCTATATTAGTCTATAAAAAAAGGATTATGAGGCGAAACTACAATATCATATTATCATGTTTGCCTGTTTGGGTACATGTATTATCTAAAGTTGAAGATGATTCTATTATTTTACATGAACTTAATAATTTTATGTTATTTTCTTAGGGGGAGATATTAAATTTTGTTGTAACACTTATCTCTTATTTCCTTGCTATCGTGTTGTTTAGTATCATATCTGCACTATTAATTTAAAATGTGACATATAACACTTGCACAAGTCTTAATCTTGACCAGAACATTTGATTTCTAAATACAACC
The DNA here is from genome assembly GCF_026745355.1 of Beta vulgaris subsp. vulgaris. NCBI lineage: Eukaryota > Viridiplantae > Streptophyta > Magnoliopsida > Caryophyllales > Amaranthaceae > Beta > Beta vulgaris. The sequence goes on from NC_079204.1 coordinate 31,242,436, forward strand.
AATAAAATATTTTGATTTTCAATTGCTTATGGTAAAATTTTGTAAAAAGAAAACATAAATGAACCTGACCGAGTTGATAATTGATATTAACTTTATATGGCGAGTTTTATAGAGATCAATTGGTCTTGTAAGACACCGTCTACTTTTAATTTAAAATTAGGCACGACTCAAGCCCAATATTAAGAAGAGAACATGCCACCTTTTTTTTAATATTGTATAACTATTTAACATGATTATTTGTATATGTGTAATCTATTTCGTGGCCAGTTCAATCGATTCAATAATGATATTTTTTAACCAGTTCAATGACTAGTTTAATCCATTTAGGCTCCGTTTGGTAGGGCGTAAAATATTTTCAGTGTAAAATGATTTTCATGGAAAACAATTTACAATGAAAAACACAATTCCAAAATTAGTTTTCCGTTGTTTGGTTCGATGTAAAAAAAAATGATGAAATGAAAGGAAAATGAAAGGGAAAGTAAGGAGGTAGTGAGAGGAGTGTACAAGAGAGAGAAGGAAAATAGTTTTCCCTTCATTTTGAAAGGAAAATGGTTTTCCATCCTTGGGAGAGTAATTTTACCCCAAGGGAAAATGGTTTTACACTCTTTTGCCAACCAAACAATGTAAAACTAAAAATAGAGGAAAACAGTTTTCCGGGAAAACGTTTTACGCCCTACCAAACGGAGCCTTAGTGACTAGTTTAATCCGTTTCGTAAGACTATCGAGTTATTTTTTAAAATTGTCTGTTGTAGTTCGAGAATCAAGAAAACAAAGAAAGGAGAACAGAAGGCATACCTAGAATAGTGTTAGGTTAAAGTGAAATATAATGGGCTTGTTAGAAAATTTTCATATTAGGTTCATCTAATTTTATGTTAAAATTAGACCGCCTATTCTAATAATTTGTGTAAATATAGTGAACGTATATATCATATTGAAGATTTTATTAACGGAAAACATATAGTGAAATTATATGCGATATAGTGTAGGATTTAACTTTAATGTTTTAGTATGCAAGAAGACGTAGGTTGCGTAGTATATGTGACACTTGCTTTAACATATAAAAAGATGTACTTTCTGCATGATATATTAAGTGCCTGTATGATATAGTGAGTGTGTGGATTGTTCTACAATGATGCAGTTTCTGCATGATATAGTATATTTCTGAATGATATAGTAAGTTTGTTCATGATATAGTTCATTTCTAAATAATACAACAGATTGTTTAGAATGATTTACTTCCTTTATAATATAGTATGTTTCTGAATGATTTAGTGAGTTCTTGCATAATATATTGAGTTTCTAAATGCATCGTATCAGAAATAATATGGTAAATTATTAAAAAATAATACGTGTTTTTGACCTAGTACACGTTAATGTTAACGTGAACTGGTCCATACAAATCAGATTCAACATTTTGATACAGTATCAGATACCCCTATAAATATTACAGTCAGCTCAATTATTTTTAATACAACTAAGAAGAAACAAAAAGCCCAACTTGGACTGAAGTTGACAACTAAATATGAATAAGAATAGTATTAAGCAGCCTAACAACCAGGACATCGAAGTTGACTTGGTTTTTGCTTGACTTCTGGATATTTTATTTCCCTCACACACATCAATCATAAGGCTACCTAGACCTTCCACACACCAAAAATTGAACAAATTATGTAAACAAAGGTACAAGCGTAATAAATTTTTAATACCGCCCCACCATAATCAAGCTACCACAAAAACTTTTGTTTATACTGGAAAGGGCAACTAAAAATAAGCCTTGAGCCAGCTAAAAAAAATTACAATAATACAATATCATAACAGTAGTTGATTCCCAAAGATAAGTTCCCCTTTCCATTTTAGTTAAGTTTCAACGAACATCCCCTGCAGCAAATATTTAAAAGGAAAAAAGTCAGGGACATCTGACTATAAGATCGAATCCGCAGTTTTATGTTTTAAGTTTTAACGACCAAGTATAATCCTAATTCCTAAGAAAGAAGGATGGCAGGAGGAGCAGAAGGAGACGCGACGTTCGAGTCCACACCATCATGGATTATAGGAGCAGTGGTATTTGGGATTGTTGCTGTTTCTTTGGTTATTGAAAAACTTCTACATCGCCTTGGTCATGCAAGTTTTATCTCCTTCTCTTTAATTAATTCTCTTTGCTTATTAATTTCTTTTTTCAAAGCTAATAACTATTACAATTTACAACCAAAACATTTGTGGTTGCAGTATTTGTTAGACAAGGATAAAATTCCTCTTCATATGGCTTTGCAAAAGATTAAAGAAGGTAATAAACTAAAACTCTACCTAATTCGTTACCATGAAATTGGAAATGAAAAATTAACTCTAACTAATTACAAATATTGTACCACATCTTACTGGCTATTCAATTCTCTTTTGCTGTTGTTGTTGTTGTTGTAGAGTTAATGCTATTGGGCTTTATATCTCTGCTGCTTACATTTTTCCAAGATGAGACTACAAAGTGGTGTATATCTGAAAAACTTGCCCAAAAATGGTTGCCTTGTCATTATAAACCGGCAGAGACAACTGCCCATTTCGTTTCGGCTGGGGGACGTCACCTTCTAGCAGGGGCAGCCGGCGGCTCTACCTGCCCAACGGTATGCTGCTCTAACAAAAAATTGAGATCTGATTCTTACATGTGTTTGCAAATTTTACTATACCATTAATTCTACAAGATGTGCAATCAATATAGTGGAAACATTATTTGATAATATATTCATGGCTCTTGAGTCGAGCTAGCTAGCATGATAAAAAAAACTAGACTAGCTTGATCAGCTAAGTGTTATATGTATTATCAACAAGAGAACCGGATATACCATTTAATTTCAAGACACATAAACTACACTTTCCTATTATTTTAATTTCGTCTCTTTATGATCTACGGGTTAATACGAAATAACTAATGAGATACAATGGAGAAAACAATTGACAAGATGATCTTTTATGTGAATCAACAAGAACTTTTGTGTTTATTGTTTGTGAAGAATACTGGAGAGAAAATACAGAAGTTTCTCTAAAGCAAATCAAGTTTTGTGAGATATAAAAACTGAATTTTTCTAGAGTTTTTTCCACCCTATGAATGACAAAAGTAGTATGTATATTACCTTCTTAGCTTAGAGTAGTTATTGCCTTAATGTCCTTTTAATCCTTTAATTGAAATTCCCAATCGTCATTAAAAGGATAACGTACACAATACAACGGTTATAAACCGTTCACGCTCTGAAACAGTACGTACGTCGCGAGCCGCGATACAGATCGCGAGCCATGACAGTATGCTGGTCGCGACCCGCGACGGATGTCATGACCAGTGACGGCACCTAGGTCGCGACCCGCGACGGATTTCGCGCCTAGTGACGACCTTCCTGTTTCGCTTGATTGTTTCACGTGTTTTGCGTCTTCTAATCTTAGCATACTAGACCTCCTCCTCTTCTAGTATAAACCTTATGAACTTATAAGCTCATTACACTATAAACATTCCAACGATCCTCCTCCCATTTATAGGGTAATGTTGAAAGGTTTTCCAACTTGCTATAAATCACAGACAAGACATGCTCATGCATCATGGAAATATCTTACGATTGAATCTCCACTTAGTAAAAGTATAATTTACAATGATATCGATCATAATGATAGACAAAGCTTTGAATCATACAACCACCACAAATCATTGAAGATACTAATACACATAAGGATAAACTTAGTTCTTGACCTCTGACACCTATGAAGCTTTGGTGTCCATATCCATTCATAAGCGTTTCCAAGTCAAGCCTTGGACTTGGTGAAGCGGCCAAATCTCTAGCTTATATAGGTAAATCTTTACGAACATGCTCCTACAATTAAGCACTTATCAAAGATTTGTTAAGAAATAAATTCAACCTCTTAACATTATAGAATCAAGCACTAACCTTGGGATGTGTTAAACAAGTGCTTCCAACCTTCTAGAGAAGTACTATCCTCATTAAATTCGAGATCTAACAGTGTATTAGATGTCAAATTGAGTTCTTCTTAACTATAGGCTGTTCAATAGGCTTAATACACATCCCTTTGTTCATTTTGTTCACTAGTTCCCATGACAATGGTTTAGTAAATGTATCCGTCAAGTTCAAACTAAACCGAACAAAATTAATAGTTGTACAACCATTCCTTGTCAATTCACGCACATAGCTACATTTAACTCCAATGTGCCTTGACTTGTCATTGTAGACTTCACTATAAGCTTTAGTTATGGCTGATTCACTATCATAATGAATAGCAAGAGGTGACATAGGTTTGAAGCATAAGTCAACCTCACTCAATACATACCTTTGTCATTCCGCTTCTTAGCAACAAGATGCCAATGCAATGAATTCCAATGCCATAGTTGAATCTGTCATACATGTTTGCTTCTTGGATGCCCATGAAATAGCACCTCCTCCAAGAAAAACACACATCCACTTGTGGATGAATAATCTTCCTTATTGGAAATCCAACTAGCATCCGCGTAACCTTCTAGAGTAGAAGGTCCTCCTTTGTAAGTTATGACATAATCCAAGGTTTATTCAATACCTAACACTCTTCTCAATGCTTGCCAATGCAACATACTAGGATTACTAGTATACCTACTGAGCTTCCAATAGCAAAGCTATATCCGGCCGAGTGCTAGTCATAGCATACATCAAGCTTCCAATTAACTTGCATACTCAATTGTGAAATTGGAGTACCACTACTCGGAACCAAGTGAATACTAGGATCCATGGAGTAGCAAAATGAGTCGAATTTGACTCATTAACCTCTTGACACTTTCTCAATATAATGAGATTGTGATAAAGAAAGACCCTTTCCTATTATATTCTAATACCTAGAATAACATCCGCTTCACCAAACTTTCATGGAGAAGCTAGAGAGAAGAAGACTTTGGTCTTTTCCTTGTTCCAAATCAGTCCCAAAATAAGCATATCATCAACATATAAGCAAATTATAACTCCTTTACCGTTATTATCAAATTTACTATTACACATTATCGGACTGATTTATTTTGAACCCACTAGACAAACAACTTCATCAAATTTTTGATGCCATTGCTTAGGTGCTTGTTTAAGACCATACAAAGATCTAAACTATTTGCAAACTTAGTCTCTTGCCTTTGACCTACAAACCCTTCAAGTTGATTCATGTACACTTCCTCCTCCAATTTACAATAAAGGAAAGCAGTTTTACATCCATTTGGTGAATTACTAGACCATGTATCGCAACCAATGCTATCAAAGGTCTAAAGTAGCTATTCTAGCTACTGGAACAAAGTATCAAATAATCGATACCATATCTTTGCCTAAAACCTTGGACCACTAACCGGGCCTTATGTTTTAGTATGGTTCCATCGATTTTCTTTTTCCTTACAAAAATCCATTTACAACCTAGGGTTTGCAACCGGGAGGTAAATTAGCTAAAATCCAAGTGTATGATTTCCCATTATTATATCCATTTCATCATTCACTACCTCTTTCCAAAAGCCAGAATCATGAGACTTCATAGCCTCATCACAAGTCTTAGGATCCTCCTCCACATTATAACAATATGAAATTTGAGTCGAAATTGACTCCCCTCACCCTTCAACTAAATATAGTTGAAAATCCGGTCCAAAATATTTCTCTTTTCTAATTCTTTTACTTTTTCCTAATTTCCGGTTTGTAGTATCATGATCATTGTAATGTCATCTACAACATTGGAACTAGTACTAGGTATCATGTCCTTTGGTCTTGGAATCGATGAGAATCTAGTCTCATCAAATATTGCATCCCTTGACTCTATCAAGTATGAATAGAGACAAAATCATTGGGCTCAATGACATAAAACCTATAGGCTTTGCTATGTACCGCATAGCCTATAAAAATGCAATCAATTCCTTTTTCACCTAAAGTTTTCCTTTTAGGTTCCGTCAATTTGACAATTGCCCTACAACCCCATACCTTAAGGTAATTGAGATTAAGTTTTTTATTACACCATAGTTCATAAGGGGTAGTCTTATTCCTCTTATCAGGAACACGATTTAATATATAACATGCAGTTAGAATTGCATCACCCCAAAAACCGTCATTAAGACCTGAATTAGAAAGCATGGTTTAACCATTTCTTTTAGACCCTATTTTTCCTTTCCGCTATACCATTACTTTGAGGTGAGTATGGGGGTTGTTTATGAATTACACAATGGAACTAAAATACGGATTATCGTATTCACCACTCCTATCCGTCCGAAGTCTTTTAAACTTTTCATTAAGTTTAAGTTCCACTTCGATTTAAAGTCTTAAACTTTTTCTAGTGCTTCATCTGTAGTAAATAATAAATATATGTAACAAAACCTTGAAATCATCAATAAAAGTCAACTATATTTTTTATTTTTCAAAGAAGGTGAACTATGAAAGTCACACAAGTCGCTATGCACCAATTCTAGCAATACCGTTTGTCTAGTCACACTAGAATAAAGATTCTTTGAAATCTTATCTAACATGCATGTCTTATACTTTTCTAACTTTAAATTGAAATGAGGTGTTAAACCGAGCTTAGACATATCGTATAATCGACGATAGTTTACACGACATAATCGATTATGCCCTGGAGAAGAAACATCAAGCATGTAAATAGAACTAGTATCATTTGCATTAATACTAAATTTAAACATATTACATTTATATCCTTGTCCTACATAAATACCACCCTTAGATTCTTCCTACCTTACGACACATAAACAACATCCTGGAGAGTTAAATTCTTTCTCGAGATTAGCAACAATTCTACTTTGCCTATGCCCTTTGCCTTCACCATATTCCCCATAATTTCATAAATCATAGCCACAAAGTTCATTTCTTCAATTATGTTTTCATGTGCAATTTTACCTTGGTTTTGAACAACACTAGGTTGTTCATTCTTTATCTTCTTCTTCTTCTTAGAAGGACAATCCCTCTTGAAATGAGGTCCATTGCATACCCAACAAGTAAGGGCCTTCCTCGTTTTGTTTGCAACATTGGTTTTAGAGTTGTTATTATTGAATTTCTTGGTCCCTCTAGACCTACCAACCTCTACCATATTCACGACCCGATAGACTTAGGAACACTAGTAGTAGTATCCTTAACCCCATCTTGAGCCCAGATCCTTTTTTCAATATGAAGATGGGTTCCTAATTGCTCCATGGACATATCCTCTTTCCTATGTTTCAAATAATGATTAATGTCTTTCCAAGAATGTAGTAATTTATCAATGATTGAGGCAACAGCAATAGCCTCATCCATCACCTTGCCATGTGATCTTATTTGGTTCAAAATTTGTTGAATTTCATGAAATTGCTCTATAATAGGCCTATCATTAGTCATTTTAAATGAATTAAGATTACTAACAAGAAATTTCTTACTTGAAGCATCTTCCAAAATATACTTGGCCTCAAGAGTATCCCAAAGTTCATTTGCACTCTCCACATTTTGGTAAAGATCAAACAAAGTGTCGGTAAGAGAGTTGCGGATGTGACCCCGGCAAATGTAGTCATCGTTCTCCTACTTTGTTTTCTTCCTTGTAATCTTCAAGGTCTCTTCCTCTCCATCTTGTAGGAACGGTGGCATGGGTGTTGTAAGAACGTACACCACATTTAAAGTTCTCAACAAGAAATGCATCTTCTTTTGCCATCTCCGATAACTTACCTCTTCGAACTTGTCCAACTTTTGGAAATTCATAGTCATGCCTTTGAGTGCTTCAGCCATACCCGAAAAGAAAGAAAGTTAAACTAATCGATTGTTATATATATGATCAACAAGGGAACCGGATAAATATCACTCCAAGGTACGGAATCTACGCTTTCCTATTAGTTTAATTTCGTCCCTCTAAGATCAACGGGTTAACACAAAATAACTAATGAGATACAACGGAGAAAACAATTCACAAGATGATCTTTTATGTGAATCAACAAGAACTTTTGTGTTTGTTGTTTGTGAAGAACACTAGAGAGAAAATACAGAAATTTCCCTAAAGCAAAGCAAGTTTTGTGAAATATAAAAATTGAATTTTTCCACCCCTCATATGAATGACAAAGGTAGTATTTATATTATCTTCTTAGATTAGAGTAGTTATTGCTTTAATATCCTTTTAATCCTCTAATTAAAATTATCAATCGTCATCAAAAGGATGACGTACACAATACAAAGGTTAACCGTCCACGCGAAATTTCACGCTCTGAAACAGTACGTACATCGCGAGCCACGACAGTACGCTGGTCGTGACCCGCGACGGCTGTCACGACCATTGACGACACCCATGTTGCGACCCGTGACGGATCGCGACCAGTGACGACCTTCCTGTTTCGCTTGATTGTTTCACGTGTTTTACGTCTTCTAATCTTAGCATACTAGACCTCCTCCTCTTCTAGTATAAACCATATAGACTTATATAAACCCATTACACTATAAAAGTTCCAACACTAAGTGTAGTGAAATGACCACCTCGTGATCATTTCACACGGCTATCTAGTAGGGTGATTGAATTTTTGTACAAGGTAGGGCATCAAAATTAGGGACCTTCAAAATTCCAATAGTTCATTAAACCTTAGATTAAGAAAATTGTCACCAATTATATTATTTTATGTAGGGTTAGTCTAACCTATGCACCTAGTGCAAAGGTTAAGCCTTATTTATTACACAAATTGATTAACTAAAATAGAATATCTTCCCTATAATTATGCTAAATATATATTAGTGACAATTTTGATTTGATTAAAAGAAATTAAAAGATAAAATATATATATATTACTAAAGAAACTAACTATTTAGCATAATTAAAGGGAAGATATTCTACTTCAGTTAATCAATTTGTTTAATAGATAAGGCTTAATCTTTGCACTAGGTGTATAGGTTAGAAACCCATTTATGTATCTACTAAGAAATTGTATTTTTTTCATATTTGTGTGTTCAATTGCTTATTTAGCGACCCCCAAATTTTGTGAGACGATCCTAATAACTTATTTATACTTCTCCTTGGGCAGGGAAAGATACATTTTGTATCACTTACTGTTCTCCACGACCTTCATTACCTCATCTTTATATTAGCAATTGTCCATGTACTGAGCTGTCAACTCATAGTTCTCCTTGGAGAGATGAAGGTAATTTCTTATACAGTAATATCTTGAAGAGAGCAGAGCCAAATTGCTAATGTCTAATTCTATACTTTGATTTTGGTTATCACTCTATATATGTAGATACGTCAGTGGAAGAAGTGGGAAGAATCCATAAGAATGCAGAATGCTAACGACGGTAATTATTTTAAATCTATAGTCTTTGACGTTTCCATTGGTAGAGTAGGTGCTAAGAAATGTTTCTAATCAAATAAATTACCCAAAAAAATAATTACCCTATATATTTTCTAGGTTTTAGATTAGTTGCAAAATTTTAATATGAGAAAAATACAAGTTTTAAGGAGTGCGTGAAAATAAGAGAGATATAGAGAAATAATAAAAGAGGGACTAATATGTCAAATATGATGAGCAAAGAAATACATAAATTTTTTTATTAATATAAAATATATACATATTTTAGATCTATTAAGAAGGGTTGATAGGAGGACTAAGCATTCTCCTTATCAGATGCAATTCTAAAAACGATTGATTTTGATATTACTCTCTTTATTTTTTTTATCTTTCTTACTTTAACTGTGCACATTACATATTAATAAAAATTATTGTTATTGAATTTTAATAAAGCATTTATTAAGACGAATGAAACAAGACACCACGTGACTATATTGAGGAAATTTTAGAATATTCTATAATTGTAAATAGTGTCAAATTTTCAAATGAGAAAAAAAAATGTCGAGGAAGTAGTTTATATATAATTATAGTTTATGACAATAGAATTTAATCATACAAATGATTTTTGTTTGCACCTGGCTTCAAATATATCTCTGCTCCCTTAAAGCTAAAATTTGTACTCCCTTTAATACTTCCTCCGTTTAGAAATAGTTGAATCGTTTCATATTTTCACGCTTGTCGATGCATGGTTTCAAACATTAATATATTCAACTATCAATTAGTAAAAATTATAAAAAGTTGATACTAAAAAAATATACGTTGAAACGAATCTAACAGGATCCCATGTGACTATGTTTCTCGTAAAATATAAATCACCAAAGACAATCAAATTGTAAAAATATAAATAATAAACACTATGTAATGGTGCAACTATTTCTAAACGGATGAAGTATAATCAACATTTTCACTAAAAAAAACTATGAATAGCATATTAAGTTTCACATTTGCCGCGGGTGGACCTAGGGCCTGTTCTCTTCGACATAAAATAGCTGAACTGAACTGAACTGAACTGAATTGAATTGAACTGAACTGAATTGAACTGAACTGATATGAAATGAACTGATCTGAACTGAACTGAACTGAACTGAACTGAATTGAACTGAACTGAAATGAATAGTGATATGTGAGAGTAAAAGTATTGTCAAGAGCTGAACTGAACTAAACTGAACTGAACTGGTCTGAACTGAACTGAACTGAACTGATCTGAACTGAACTGAACTGAACTGCATTGAATTGAACTGAACTGAACTGAACTGAAAATAAGCTGGGGAGAACAAACCCCTAGTAACATATCAATTTCTAAGTTAATCAATATCATAAAAAAGTGTATATTTGTAATAAATTTATAATAATATAGCAGCATTTCACCTAAATATATGTGTTGTTAGAGGAAATAATTGTATATACTACCCCTTTCGTTTCATTTTAATTGTTACACTTTGACATTTTACACTATTCACGAATTGCACTTGGACCCTCATTTGTGATTTATACGTGAATAAAAACATAGTCATGTGGGATCTTGTTAGATTCGTCTTAATATGTATTTTATTAATATGTACTTTTTATAATTTTTACGAATACAAAATTAGAGATATATATCGTCAAAGTTTTGTATTGACATGCATAAAAAGTATAAGTGTATAGATTAAAATGAAACGAATGGAGTATTAATTAATAACATTAACACACAAAACTTAAGAGGGGTCCAGTACTTGTAAATTCAATTTTCCGTGGTGGACAGCCTATGCAATATGGCAACCTGGCAAGCCATATGATGGAAACAACTCTTTGGATTTGCAAGATTAATAGAGTTAACTCTTTTTTTTTTTTTTAGAGAAAAGTTGTTCTGCAATAGTTAAGTCCTCGTCACTATACTTCACATCTTTCTCCAAGTTGTGTTAGCCATTTTAAGGATTCTCGAAAACTAACAAATATAGCTACTATAACTGGCTCTAAGACCATGCCCACTCATAATAGAATTGACCATGAAATTCGATTATCCATCAAGGTCCAAAAAAACATTATCTTTTATTCATGGATTTTTCATGTTTTAAAGTGGGTCATAGAATGACTCAATCCATATTTGGACATCCTATGACCTAAAATATGGATCAAGTCATGTAAAAGGAGAAGCAAAAAGGCCGCCTACAAAAAACTTGTCAAATTTGGCTGGGAGTAACTCAAAACGTAGAGTTTTGAGGTGCAAAAAATGGGAGCACCAATCTCCTTGCCAAGCGTGCATCAGCTCAACAATAACGTTGATGGCAAATTCTGACGCGTCAGACACGCATCAGTACTGGGCAGCGCGCCCGCCGCCCAATGAACCATATGCTGCCACGTTGCTCTTCAATTCCAACTTTTGTTTTTGATATTCGAATTTTTAATTTGAATAACTTTAAAATTACAAATCAAAATTAAAAAATTCATCAACGATCATATTTTTTTGGGATCTATATATAGACATCAATTTTGTTATATTTTGACACACTTCGAAAATTAATTATTTTATCTTTACATCATACATACTTGAATATTCATCTTTGGAAGCTTTTATTTTTGAAGAAATTATTATTGAAGACAATTGAGGTGAGTCAAAAATTATAAATTACTACTAAATAAATTTAATTAGGATCATTAATGCCCAAAATAATTTTATTTATAATCTTAAATATTATAAATATCAAAAGGTGCAAATAATATAATGATGTATGAGAGAGAAAATAAGGTGGGGTGTAATAAAAAGTAGGAGAGAGAAGGATGATGTTCTTTTTTTTGGGTCACGAGTGAGGTGCATTTGTCAAAATGAGTCGTAAAACATGACAAACTTTTGTAAGAGGAGAGAGAAAGTTGATGAGAGAGAGACATGACGTTTTTCCTATGCATGAGTGGGCATGCTCTAAAAGCATGTAGAATGGGATGGTTTTGGATTGGTTTAGCAAAAAGTAAACCTAGCATTACTTGGTTTTACTATTGGGGTAATTGGCCCTTGGAGTTGGTCGGTCTAGATTTCCATACCAGATGCACTTCGGATGGCGTGCATAAACCGAGTAATATTT